>NW_027469834.1:0-59970 GCF_051020765.1 Lasioglossum baleicum | reverse complement strand
TTCTGTGCGGAATCGCTGTTTCGCGTGTTAGATTAGTGCATTTGCATGCAGGTATGCGAAATTGGCACAGAAACTCCGATTCGGCTAGCACGATCACGATTTATTCGAGCTTATGTCAAAATTGACGATTCTTCGTTTCAGAAGTGTATTTCTGTGCGGAATCGCTGTTTCGCGTGCTAGATCAGTGCATTTGCATGCAAGTATGCGAAGTTGGCACAGAAACAACGATTCGGCAAGCACGATCACGATTTATTCGAGCTTATGTCAGATTTGACGATTCTTCGTTTCAGAAGTGGTTTTCCATCCGGAATCGCTGTTTCGCGTGCTAGATCAGTGCATTTTCATGCAAGTTTGCGAAATTGGCACAGAAACTCCGATTCGGCTAGCAGGATCACGATTTATTCGAGCTTATGTCAAAATTGACGATTCTTCGTTTCAGAAGTGTATTTCCATGCGGAATCGCTGTTTCGCGTGCTAGATCAGTGCATTTGCAAGCAAATATGCGAAATTGGCACAGAAACTCCGATTCGGCTAGCACGATCACGATTTATTCGAGCTTATGTCAGATTTGACGATTCTTCTTTTCAGAAGTGTATTTCCATGCGGAATCGCTGTTTCGCGTGCTGGATCAGTGTATTTTCATGCAAGTTTGCGAAATTGGCACAGAAACTCCGATTCGGCTAGCACGATCACGATTTATTCGAGCTGATGTCAGATTCGACGATTCTTCGTTTCAGAAGTGTATTTCCATGCGGAATCGCTGTTCCGCGTGCTAGATCAGAGCATTTGCATGCAAGTATGCGAAGTTGGCACAGAAACAACGATTCGGCTAGCACGATCACGATTCATTCGAGATTATGTCAGATTCGACGATTCTTCGTTTAAGAAGTGTATTTCCACGCGGAATCGCTGTTTCGCGTGCTAGATCAGTGCATTTGCAAGCAAATATGCGAAATTGGCACAGAAACAACGATTCGGCAAGCACGATCACGATTTATTCTAGCTTATGTCAGATTCAACGATTCTACGTTTCAGAAGTGTATTTCCATGCGGAATCGCTGTTTCGCGTGCTAGATCAGTGCATTTTCATGCAAGTTTGCGAAATTGGCACAGAAACTCCGATTTGGCTAGCACGATCACGATTTATTCGAGCTTATGTCAAAATTGACGATTCTTCGTTTCAGAAGTGTATTTCTGTGCGGAATCGCTGTTTCGCGTGCTCGATCAGTGCATTTGCATGCAAGTATGCGAAATTGGCTCAGAAACTGCGATTCGGCTACCACGATCTCCGATTTATTCGAGCTTATGTCAGATTAGACGATTCTTCGTATCAGATGTGTATTGCTGTGCGGAATCGCTTTTTCGCGTGCAAGATCAGTGCATTTGCATGCAAGTATGCGAAATTGGCACAGAAACTCCGATTCGGCTAGCACGATCACGATTTATTCGAGCTTATGTCAGATTCGACGATTCTTCGTTTAAGAAGTGTATTTCCACGCGAAATCGCTGTTCCGCGTGCTAGATCAGAGCATTTGCATGCAAGTATGCGAAGTTGGCACAGAAACAACGATTCGCCAAGCACGATCTCGATTTATTCGAGCTTATGCCAGATTCGACGATTCATCGTATCAGATGTGTATTGCTGTGCGGAATCGCTGTTTTGCGTGCTAGATCAGTGTATTTTCATGCAAGTTTGCGAAATTGGCACAGAAACTCCGATTCGGCTAGCACGATCACGATTTATTCGAGCTTATGTCAGATTCAACGATTCTTCGTTTCAGAAGTGGTTTTCCATCCGGAATCGCTGTTTCGCGTGCTAGATCAGTGCATTTTCATGCAAGTTTGCGAAATTGGCACAGAAACTCCGATTCGGCTAGCACGATCACGATTTATTCGAGCTTATGTCAGATTCGACGATTTTTCGTTTCAGAAGTGTATTTCCATGCGGAATCGCTGTTCCGCGTGCTAGATCAGAGCATTTGCATGCAAGTATGCGAAATTGGCACAGAAACTCCGATTCGGCTAGCACGATCACGATTTATTCGAGCTTATGTCAGATTCGACGATTCTTCGTTTCAGAAGTGTATTTCCATGCGGAATCGCTGTTTCGCGTGCTGGATCAGTGTATTTTCATGCAAGTTTGCGAAATTGGCACAGAAACTCCGATTCGGCTAGCACGATCACGATTTATTCGAGCTTATGTCAGATTCGACGATTCTTCGTTTCAGAAGTGTATTTCCATGCGGAATCGCTGTTCCGCGTGCTAGATCAGAGCATTTGCATGCAAGTATGCGAAGTTGGCACAGAAACAACGATTCGGCTAGCACGATCACGATTCATTCGAGATTATGTCAGATTCGACGATTCTTCGTTTAAGAAGTGTATTTCCACGCGGAATCGCTGTTTCGCGTGCTAGATCAGTGCATTTTCATGCAAGTTTGCGAAATTGGCACAGAAACTCCGATTCGGCTAGCACGATCACGATTTATTCGAGCTTATGTCAAAATTGACGATTCTTCGTTTCAGAAGTGTATTTCTGTGCGGAATCGCTGTTTCGCGTGCTAGATCAGTGCATTTGCATGCAAGTATGCGAAGTTGGCACAGAAACAACGATTCGGCAAGCACGATCACGATTTATTCGAGCTTATGTCAGATTTGACGATTCTTCGTTTCAGAAGTGTATTTCCATGCGGAATCGCTGTTTCGCGTGCTAGATCAGTGCATTTTCATGCAAGTTTGCGAAATTGGCACAGAAACTCCGATTCGGCTAGCACGATCACGATTTATTCGAGCTTATGTCAGATTCGACGATTCTTCGTTTCAGAAGTGTATTTCCATGCGGAATCGCTGTTCCGCGTGCTAGATCAGAGCATTTGCATGCAAGTATGCGAAGTTGGCACAGAAACAACGATTCGACAAGCACGATCTCGATTTATTCGAGCTTATGTCAGATTCGACGATTCTTTGTATCAGATGTGTATTGCTGTGCGGAATCGCTGTTTCGCGTGCTAGATCAGTGCATTTTCATGCAAGTTTGCGAAATTGGCACAGAAACTCCGATTCGGCTAGCACGATCACGATTTATTCGAGCTTATGTCAAAATTGACGATTCTTCGTTTCAGAAGTGTATTTCCATGCGGAATCGCTGTTTCGCGTGCTAGATCAGTGCATTTTCATGCAAGTTTGCGAAATTGGCACAGAAACTCCGATTCGGCTAGCACGATCACGATTTATTCGAGCTTATGTCAGATTCGACGATTCTTCGTTTCAGAAGTGTATTTCCATGCGGAATCGCTGTTCCGCGTTCTAGATCAGTGCATTTTCGTGCAAGTTTGTGAAATTGGCACAGAAACTCCGATTCGGCTAGCACGATCTCGATTTATTCGAGCTTATATCAGATTCGACGATTCTTCGTTTAAGAAGTGTATTACCACGCGGAATCGCTGTTTCGCGTGCTAGATCAGTGCATTTGCAAGCAAGTATGCGAAATTGGCACAGAAACAACGATTCGGCAAGCACGATCACGATTTATTCTAGCTTATGTCAGATTCAACGATTCTTCGTTTCAGAAGTGTATTTCCATGCGGAATCGCTGTTTCGCGTGCTAGATCAGTGCATTTTCATGCAAGTTTGCGAAATTGGCACAGAAACTCCGATTCGGCTAGCACGATCACGATTTACTCGAGCTTATGTCAAAGTTGACGATTCTTCGTTTCAGAAGTGTATTTCTGTGCGGAATCGCTGTTTCGCGTGCTCGATCAGTGCATTTGCATGCAAGTATGCGAAATTAGCTCAGAAACTGCGATTCGGCTACCACGATCTCGATTTATTCGAGCTTATGTCAGATTAGACGATTCTTCGTATCAGATGTGTATTGCTGTGCGGAATCGCTTTTTCGCGTGCAAGATCAGTGCATTTGCATTCAAATATGCGGAATTGGCACAGAAACAACGATTCGGCAAGCACGATCACCATTTATTCGAGCTTATGTCAGATTCGACGGTTCTTTGTTTCACATGACTATTTCTGTGCGGAATCGCTGTATCGCGTGATAGATCAGTGCATGTACATGCAAATACGCGAAATTGGTACAGCAACTCCGATTCGGCCAGCACGATCACGATTCATTCGAGCTTATGTCAGATTCAACGATTCTTCGTTTCAGAAGTGGATTTCCATCCGGAATCGCTGTTTCGCGTGCTAGATCAGTGCATTTTCATGCAAGTTTGCGAAATTGGCACAGAAACTCCGATTCGGCTAGCACGATCACGATTTATTCGAGCTTATGTCAGATTCGACGATTCTTCGTTTCAGAAGTGTATTTCCATGCGGAATCGCTGTTCCGCGTGCTAGATCAGTGCATTTGCAAGCAAATATGCGAAATTGGCACAGAAACAACGATTCGGCAAGCACGATCACGATTTATTCTAGCTTATGTCAGATTCAACGATTCTTCGTTTCAGAAGTGTATTTCTGTGCGGAATCGCTGTTTCGCGTGTTAGATTAGTGCATTTGCATGCAAGTATGCGAAGTTGGCACAGAAACAACGATTCGACAAGCACGATCTCGATTTATTCGAGCTTATGTCAGATTCGACGATTCTTTGTATCAGATGTGTATTGCTGTGCGGAATCGCTGTTTCGCGTGCTAGATCAGTGCATTTTCATGCAAGTTTGCGAAATTGGCACAGAAACTCCGATTCGGCTAGCACGATCACGATTTATTCGAGCTTATGTCAAAATTGACGATTCTTCGTTTCAGAAGTGTATTTCCATGCGGAATCGCTGTTTCGCGTGCTAGATCAGTGCATTTTCATGCAAGTTTGCGAAATTGGCACAGAAACTCCGATTCGGCTAGCACGATCACGATTTATTCGAGCTTATGTCAGATTCGACGATTCTTCGTTTCAGAAGTGTATTTCCATGCGGAATCGCTGTTCCGCGTTCTAGATCAGTGCATTTTCGTGCAAGTTTGTGAAATTGGCACAGAAACTCCGATTCGGCTAGCACGATCTCGATTTATTCGAGCTTATATCAGATTCGACGATTCTTCGTTTAAGAAGTGTATTACCACGCGGAATCGCTGTTTCGCGTGCTAGATCAGTGCATTTGCAAGCAAGTATGCGAAATTGGCACAGAAACAACGATTCGGCAAGCACGATCACGATTTATTCTAGCTTATGTCAGATTCAACGATTCTTCGTTTCAGAAGTGTATTTCCATGCGGAATCGCTGTTTCGCGTGCTAGATCAGTGCATTTTCATGCAAGTTTGCGAAATTGGCACAGAAACTCCGATTCGGCTAGCACGATCACGATTTACTCGAGCTTATGTCAAAGTTGACGATTCTTCGTTTCAGAAGTGTATTTCTGTGCGGAATCGCTGTTTCGCGTGCTCGATCAGTGCATTTGCATGCAAGTATGCGAAATTAGCTCAGAAACTGCGATTCGGCTACCACGATCTCGATTTATTCGAGCTTATGTCAGATTAGACGATTCTTCGTATCAGATGTGTATTGCTGTGCGGAATCGCTTTTTCGCGTGCAAGATCAGTGCATTTGCATTCAAATATGCGGAATTGGCACAGAAACAACGATTCGGCAAGCACGATCACCATTTATTCGAGCTTATGTCAGATTCGACGGTTCTTTGTTTCACATGACTATTTCTGTGCGGAATCGCTGTATCGCGTGATAGATCAGTGCATGTACATGCAAATACGCGAAATTGGTACAGCAACTCCGATTCGGCCAGCACGATCACGATTCATTCGAGCTTATGTCAGATTCAACGATTCTTCGTTTCAGAAGTGGATTTCCATCCGGAATCGCTGTTTCGCGTGCTAGATCAGTGCATTTTCATGCAAGTTTGCGAAATTGGCACAGAAACTCCGATTCGGCTAGCACGATCACGATTTATTCGAGCTTATGTCAGATTCGACGATTCTTCGTTTCAGAAGTGTATTTCCATGCGGAATCGCTGTTCCGCGTACTAGATCAGTGCATTTTCGTGCAAGTTTGTGAAATTGGCACAGAAACTCCGATTCGGCTAGCACGATCTCGATTTATTCGAGCTTATATCAGATTCGACGATTCTTCGTTTAAGAAGTGTATTACCTCGCGGAATCGCTGTTTCGCGTGCTAGATCAGTGCATTTGCAAGCAAGTATGCGAAATTGGCACAGAAACAACGATTCGGCAAGCACGATCACGATTTATTCTAGCTTATGTCAGATTCAACGATTCTTCGTTTCAGAAGTGTATTTCCATGCGGAATCGCTGTTTCGCGTGCTAGATCAGTGCATTTTCATGCAAGTTTGCGAAATTGGCACAGAAACTCCGATTCGGCTAGCACGATCACGATTTACTCGAGCTTATGTCAAATTTGACGATTCTTCGTTTCAGAAGTGTATTTCTGTGCGGAATCGCTGTTTCGCGTGCTCGATCAGTGCATTTGCATGCAAGTATGCGAAATTAGCTCAGAAACTGCGATTCGGCTACCACGATCTCGATTTATTCGAGCTTATGTCAGATTAGACGATTCTTCGTATCAGATGTGTATTGCTGTGCGGAATCGCTTTTTCGCGTGCAAGATCAGTGCATTTGCATTCAAATATGCGGAATTGGCACAGAAACAACGATTCGGCAAGCACGATCACCATTTATTCGAGCTTATGTCAGATTCGACGGTTCTTTGTTTCACATGACTATTTCTGTGCGGAATCGCTGTATCGCGTGATAGATCAGTGCATGTACATGCAAATACGCGAAATTGGTACAGCAACTCCGATTCGGCCAGCACGATCACGATTCATTCGAGCTTATGTCAGATTCAACGATTCTTCGTTTCAGAAGTGGATTTCCATCCGGAATCGCTGTTTCGCGTGCTAGATCAGTGCATTTTCATGCAAGTTTGCGAAATTGGCACAGAAACTCCGATTCGGCTAGCACGATCACGATTTATTCGAGCTTATGTCAGATTCGACGATTCTTCGTTTCAGAAGTGTATTTCCATGCGGAATCGCTGTTCCGCGTGCTAGATCAGTGCATTTGCAAGCAAATATGCGAAATTGGCACAGAAACAACGATTCGGCAAGCACGATCACGATTTATTCTAGCTTATGTCAGATTCAACGATTCTTCGTTTCAGAAGTGTATTTCTGTGCGGAATCGCTGTTTCGCGTGTTAGATTAGTGCATTTGCATGCAGGTATGCGAAATTGGCACAGAAACTCCGATTCGGCTAGCACGATCACGATTTATTCGAGCTTATGTCAAAATTGACGATTCTTCGTTTCAGAAGTGTATTTCTGTGCGGAATCGCTGTTTCGCGTGCTAGATCAGTGCATTTGCATGCAAGTATGCGAAGTTGGCACAGAAACAACGATTCGGCAAGCACGATCACGATTTATTCGAGCTTATGTCAGATTTGACGATTCTTCGTTTCAGAAGTGGTTTTCCATCCGGAATCGCTGTTTCGCGTGCTAGATCAGTGCATTTTCATGCAAGTTTGCGAAATTGGCACAGAAACTCCGATTCGGCTAGCAGGATCACGATTTATTCGAGCTTATGTCAAAATTGACGATTCTTCGTTTCAGAAGTGTATTTCCATGCGGAATCGCTGTTTCGCGTGCTAGATCAGTGCATTTGCAAGCAAATATGCGAAATTGGCACAGAAACTCCGATTCGGCTAGCACGATCACGATTTATTCGAGCTTATGTCAGATTTGACGATTCTTCTTTTCAGAAGTGTATTTCCATGCGGAATCGCTGTTTCGCGTGCTGGATCAGTGTATTTTCATGCAAGTTTGCGAAATTGGCACAGAAACTCCGATTCGGCTAGCACGATCACGATTTATTCGAGCTTATGTCAGATTCGACGATTCTTCGTTTCAGAAGTGTATTTCCATGCGGAATCGCTGTTCCGCGTGCTAGATCAGAGCATTTGCATGCAAGTATGCGAAGTTGGCACAGAAACAACGATTCGGCTAGCACGATCACGATTCATTCGAGATTATGTCAGATTCGACGATTCTTCGTTTAAGAAGTGTATTTCCACGCGGAATCGCTGTTTCGCGTGCTAGATCAGTGCATTTGCAAGCAAATATGCGAAATTGGCACAGAAACAACGATTCGGCAAGCACGATCACGATTTATTCTAGCTTATGTCAGATTCAACGATTCTACGTTTCAGAAGTGTATTTCCATGCGGAATCGCTGTTTCGCGTGCTAGATCAGTGCATTTTCATGCAAGTTTGCGAAATTGGCACAGAAACTCCGATTTGGCTAGCACGATCACGATTTATTCGAGCTTATGTCAAAATTGACGATTCTTCGTTTCAGAAGTGTATTTCTGTGCGGAATCGCTGTTTCGCGTGCTCGATCAGTGCATTTGCATGCAAGTATGCGAAATTGGCTCAGAAACTGCGATTCGGCTACCACGATCTCGATTTATTCGAGCTTATGTCAGATTAGACGATTCTTCGTATCAGATGTGTATTGCTGTGCGGAATCGCTTTTTCGCGTGCAAGATCAGTGCATTTGCATGCAAGTATGCGAAATTGGCACAGAAACTCCGATTCGGCTAGCACGATCACGATTTATTCGAGCTTATGTCAGATTCGACGATTCTTCGTTTAAGAAGTGTATTTCCACGCGGAATCGCTGTTCCGCGTGCTAGATCAGAGCATTTGCATGCAAGTATGCGAAGTTGGCACAGAAACAACGATTCGCCAAGCACGATCTCGATTTATTCGAGCTTACGCCAGATTCGACGATTCATCGTATCAGATGTGTATTGCTGTGCGGAATCGCTGTTTTGCGTGCTAGATCAGTGTATTTTCATGCAAGTTTGCGAAATTGGCACAGAAACTCCGATTCGGCTAGCACGATCACGATTTATTCGAGCTTATGTCAAAGTTGACGATTCTTCGTTTCAGAAGTGTATTTCCATGCGGAATCGCTGTTCCGCGTGCTAGATCAGAGCATTTGCATGCAAGTATGCGAAATTGGCACAGAAACTCCGATTCGGCTAGCACGATCACGATTTATTCGAGCTTATGTCAGATTCAACGATTCTTCGTTTCAGAAGTGGTTTTCCATCCGGAATCGCTGTTTCGCGTGCTAGATCAGTGCATTTTCATGCAAGTTTGCGAAATTGGCACAGAAACTCCGATTCGGCTAGCAGGATCACGATTTATTCGAGCTTATGTCAAAATTGACGATTCTTCGTTTCAGAAGTGTATTTCCATGCGGAATCGCTGTTTCGCGTGCTAGATCAGTGCATTTGCAAGCAAATATGCGAAATTGGCACAGAAACTCCGATTCGGCTAGCACGATCACGATTTATTCGAGCTTATGTCAGATTTGACGATTCTTCTTTTCAGAAGTGTATTTCCATGCGGAATCGCTGTTTCGCGTGCTGGATCAGTGTATTTTCATGCAAGTTTGCGAAATTGGCACAGAAACTCCGATTCGGCTAGCACGATCACGATTTATTCGAGCTTATGTCAGATTCGACGATTCTTCGTTTCAGAAGTGTATTTCCATGCGGAATCGCTGTTCCCCGTGCTAGATCAGAGCATTTGCATGCAAGTATGCGAAGTTGGCACAGAAACAACGATTCGGCTAGCACGATCACGATTCATTCGAGATTATGTCAGATTCGACGATTCTTCGTTTAAGAAGTGTATTTCCACGCGGAATCGCTGTTTCGCGTGCTAGATCAGTGCATTTGCAAGCAAATATGCGAAATTGGCACAGAAACAACGATTCGGCAAGCACGATCACGATTTATTCTAGCTTATGTCAGATTCAACGATTCTACGTTTCAGAAGTGTATTTCCATGCGGAATCGCTGTTTCGCGTGCTAGATCAGTGCATTTTCATGCAAGTTTGCGAAATTGGCACAGAAACTCCGATTTGGCTAGCACGATCACGATTTATTCGAGCTTATGTCAAAATTGACGATTCTTCGTTTCAGAAGTGTATTTCTGTGCGGAATCGCTGTTTCGCGTGCTCGATCAGTGCATTTGCATGCAAGTATGCGAAATTGGCTCAGAAACTGCGATTCGGCTACCACGATCTCGATTTATTCGAGCTTATGTCAGATTAGACGATTCTTCGTATCAGATGTGTATTGCTGTGCGGAATCGCTTTTTCGCGTGCAAGATCAGTGCATTTGCATTCAAATATGCGGAATTGGCACAGAAACAACGATTCGGCAAGCACGATCACCATTTATTCGAGCTTATGTCAGATTCGACGGTTCTTTGTTTCACATGACTATTTCTGTGCGGAATCGCTGTATCGCGTGATAGATCAGTGCATGTACATGCAAATACGCGAAATTGGTACAGCAACTCCGATTCGGCCAGCACGATCACGATTCATTCGAGCTTATGTCAGATTCAACGATTCTTCGTTTCAGAAGTGGTTTTCCATCCGGAATCGCTGTTTCGCGTGCTAGATCAGTGCATTTTCATGCAAGTTTGCGAAATTGGCACAGAAACTCCGATTCGGCTAGCAGGATCACGATTTATTCGAGCTTATGTCAAAATTGACGATTCTTCGTTTCAGAAGTGTATTTCCATGCGGAATCGCTGTTTCGCGTGCTAGATCAGTGCATTTTCATGCAAGTTTGCGAAATTGGCACAGAAACTCCGATTCGGCTAGCACGATCACGATTTATTCGAGCTTATATCAGATTCGACTATTCTTCGTTTAAGAAGTGTATTTCCACGCGGAATCGCTGTTTCGCGTGCTAGATCAGTGCATTTGCAAGCAAATATGCGAAATTGGCACAGAAACAACGATTCGGCAAGCACGATCACGATTTATTCTAGCTTATGTCAGATTAAACGATTCTTCGTTTCAGAAGTGTATTTCTGTGCGGAATCGCTGTTTCGCGTGTTAGATTAGTGCATTTGCATGCAAGTATGCGAAATTGGCACAGAAACTCCGATTCGGCTAGCACGATCACGATTTATTCGAGCTTATGTCAGATTCGACGATTCTTCGTTTAAGAAGTGTATTTCCACGCGGAATCGCTGTTCCGCGTGCTAGATCAGAGCATTTGCATGCAAGTATGCGAAGTTGGCACAGAAACAACGATTCGCCCAGCACGATCTCGATTTATTCGAGCTTACGCCAGATTCGACGATTCATCGTATCAGATGTGTATTGCTGTGCGGAATCGCTGTTTTGCGTGCTAGATCAGTGTATTTTCATGCAAGTTTGCGAAATTGGCACAGAAACTCCGATTCGGCTAGCACGATCACGATTTATTCGAGCTTATGTCAAAGTTGACGATTCTTCGTTTCAGAAGTGTATTTCCATGCGGAATCGCTGTTCCGCGTGCTAGATCAGAGCATTTGCATGCAAGTATGCGAAATTGGCACAGAAACTCCGATTCGGCTAGCACGATCACGATTTATTCGAGCTTATGTCAGATTCAACGATTCTTCGTTTCAGAAGTGGTTTTCCACCCGGAATCGCTGTTTCGCGTGCTAGATCAGTGCATTTTCATGCAAGTTTGCGAAATTGGCACAGAAACTCCGATTCGGCTAGCAGGATCACGATTTATTCGAGCTTATGTCAAAATTGACGATTCTTCGTTTCAGAAGTGTATTTCCATGCGGAATCGCTGTTTCGCGTGCTAGATCAGTGCATTTGCAAGCAAATATGCGAAATTGGCACAGAAACTCCGATTCGGCTAGCACGATCACGATTTATTCGAGCTTATGTCAGATTTGACGATTCTTCTTTTCAGAAGTGTATTTCCATGCGGAATCGCTGTTTCGCGTGCTGGATCAGTGTATTTTCATGCAAGTTTGCGAAATTGGCACAGAAACTCCGATTCGGCTAGCACGATCACGATTTATTCGAGCTTATGTCAGATTCGACGATTCTTCGTTTCAGAAGTGTATTTCCATGCGGAATCGCTGTTCCCCGTGCTAGATCAGAGCATTTGCATGCAAGTATGCGAAGTTGGCACAGAAACAACGATTCGGCTAGCACGATCACGATTCATTCGAGATTATGTCAGATTCGACGATTCTTCGTTTAAGAAGTGTATTTCCACGCGGAATCGCTGTTTCGCGTGCTAGATCAGTGCATTTGCAAGCAAATATGCGAAATTGGCACAGAAACAACGATTCGGCAAGCACGATCACGATTTATTCTAGCTTATGTCAGATTCAACGATTCTACGTTTCAGAAGTGTATTTCCATGCGGAATCGCTGTTTCGCGTGCTAGATCAGTGCATTTTCATGCAAGTTTGCGAAATTGGCACAGAAACTCCGATTTGGCTAGCACGATCACGATTTATTCGAGCTTATGTCAAAATTGACGATTCTTCGTTTCAGAAGTGTATTTCTGTGCGGAATCGCTGTTTCGCGTGCTCGATCAGTGCATTTGCATGCAAGTATGCGAAATTGGCTCAGAAACTGCGATTCGGCTACCACGATCTCGATTTATTCGAGCTTATGTCAGATTAGACGATTCTTCGTATCAGATGTGTATTGCTGTGCGGAATCGCTTTTTCGCGTGCAAGATCAGTGCATTTGCATTCAAATATGCGGAATTGGCACAGAAACAACGATTCGGCAAGCACGATCACCATTTATTCGAGCTTATGTCAGATTCGACGGTTCTTTGTTTCACATGACTATTTCTGTGCGGAATCGCTGTATCGCGTGATAGATCAGTGCATGTACATGCAAATACGCGAAATTGGTACAGCAACTCCGATTCGGCCAGCACGATCACGATTCATTCGAGCTTATGTCAGATTCAACGATTCTTCGTTTCAGAAGTGGTTTTCCATCCGGAATCGCTGTTTCGCGTGCTAGATCAGTGCATTTTCATGCAAGTTTGCGAAATTGGCACAGAAACTCCGATTCGGCTAGCAGGATCACGATTTATTCGAGCTTATGTCAAAATTGACGATTCTTCGTTTCAGAAGTGTATTTCCATGCGGAATCGCTGTTTCGCGTGCTAGATCAGTGCATTTTCATGCAAGTTTGCGAAATTGGCACAGAAACTCCGATTCGGCTAGCACGATCACGATTTATTCGAGCTTATATCAGATTCGACTATTCTTCGTTTAAGAAGTGTATTTCCACGCGGAATCGCTGTTTCGCGTGCTAGATCAGTGCATTTGCAAGCAAATATGCGAAATTGGCACAGAAACAACGATTCGGCAAGCACGATCACGATTTATTCTAGCTTATGTCAGATTAAACGATTCTTCGTTTCAGAAGTGTATTTCTGTGCGGAATCGCTGTTTCGCGTGTTAGATTAGTGCATTTGCATGCAAGTATGCGAAATTGGCACAGAAACTCCGATTCGGCTAGCACGATCACGATTTATTCGAGCTTATGTCAGATTCGACGATTCTTCGTTTAAGAAGTGTATTTCCACGCGGAATCGCTGTTCCGCGTGCTAGATCAGAGCATTTGCATGCAAGTATGCGAAGTTGGCACAGAAACAACGATTCGCCAAGCACGATCTCGATTTATTCGAGCTTATGCCAGATTCGACGATTCTTCGTATCAGATGTGTATTGCTGTGCGGAATCGCTGTTTTGCGTGCTAGATCAGTGTATTTTCATGCAAGTTTGCGAAATTGGCACAGAAACTCCGATTCGGCTAGCACGATCACGATTTATTCGAGCTTATGTCAGATTCAACGATTCTTCGTTTCAGAAGTGGTTTTCCATCCGGAATCGCTGTTTCGCGTGCTAGATCAGTGCATTTTCATGCAAGTTTGCGAAATTGGCACAGAAACTCCGATTCGGCTAGCAGGATCACGATTTATTCGAGCTTATGTCAAAATTGACGATTCTTCGTTTCAGAAGTGTATTTCCATGCGGAATCGCTGTTTCGCGTGCTAGATCAGTGCATTTGCAAGCAAATATGCGAAATTGGCACAGAAACTCCGATTCGGCTAGCACGATCACGATTTATTCGAGCTTATGTCAGATTCAACGATTCTTCGTTTCAGAAGTGGTTTTCCATCCGGAATCGCTGTTTCGCGTGCTAGATCAGTGCATTTTCATGCAAGTTTGCGAAATTGGCACAGAAACTCCGATTCGGCTAGCAGGATCACGATTTATTCGAGCTTATGTCAAAATTGACGATTCTTCGTTTCAGAAGTGTATTTCCATGCGGAATCGCTGTTTCGCGTGCTAGATCAGTGCATTTGCAAGCAAATATGCGAAATTGGCACAGAAACTCCGATTCGGCTAGCACGATCACGATTTATTCGAGCTTATGTCAGATTTGACGATTCTTCTTTTCAGAAGTGTATTTCCATGCGGAATCGCTGTTTCGCGTGCTGGATCAGTGTATTTTCATGCAAGTTTGCGAAATTGGCACAGAAACTCCGATTCGGCTAGCACGATCACGATTTATTCGAGCTTATGTCAGATTCGACGATTCTTCGTTTCAGAAGTGTATTTCCATGCGGAATCGCTGTTCCGCGTGCTAGATCAGAGCATTTGCATGCAAGTATGCGAAGTTGGCACAGAAACAACGATTCGGCTAGCACGATCACGATTCATTCGAGATTATGTCAGATTCGACGATTCTTCGTTTAAGAAGTGTATTTCCACGCGGAATCGCTGTTTCGCGTGCTAGATCAGTGCATTTTCAAGCAAATATGCGAAATTGGCACAGAAACAACGATTCGGCAAGCACGATCACGATTTATTCTAGCTTATGTCAGATTCAACGATTCTACGTTTCAGAAGTGTATTTCCATGCGGAATCGCTGTTTCGCGTGCTAGATCAGTGCATTTTCATGCAAGTTTGCGAAATTGGCACAGAAACTCCGATTTGGCTAGCACGATCACGATTTATTCGAGCTTATGTCAAAATTGACGATTCTTCGTTTCAGAAGTGTATTTCTGTGCGGAATCGCTGTTTCGCGTGCTCGATCAGTGCATTTGCATGCAAGTATGCGAAATTGGCTCAGAAACTGCGATTCGGCTACCACGATCTCGATTTATTCGAGCTTATGTCAGATTAGACGATTCTTCGTATCAGATGTGTATTGCTGTGCGGAATCGCTTTTTCGCGTGCAAGATCAGTGCATTTGCATTCAAATATGCGGAATTGGCACAGAAACAACGATTCGGCAAGCACGATCACCATTTATTCGAGCTTATGTCAGATTCGACGGTTCTTTGTTTCACATGACTATTTCTGTGCGGAATCGCTGTATCGCGTGATAGATCAGTGCATGTACATGCAAATACGCGAAATTGGTACAGCAAACTCCGATTCGGCCAGCACGATCACGATTCATTCGAGCTTATGTCAGATTCAACGATTCTTCGTTTCAGAAGTGGATTTCCATCCGGAATCGCTGTTTCGCGTGCTAGATCAGTGCATTTTCATGCAAGTTTGCGAAATTGGCACAGAAACTCCGATTCGGCTAGCACGATCACGATTTATTCGAGCTTATGTCAGATTCGACGATTCTTCGTTTCAGAAGTGTATTTCCATGCGGAATCGCTGTTCGCGTGCTAGATCAGAGCATTTGCATGCAAGTATGCGAAGTTGGCACAGAAACAACGATTCGCCAAGCACGATCTCGATTTATTCGAGCTTATGTCAGATTCGACGATTCTTCGTATCAGATGTGTATTGCTGTGCGGAATCGCTGTTTCGCGTGCTAGATCAGTGCATTTTCATGCAAGTTTGCGAAATTGGCACAGAAACTCCGATTCGGCTAGCACGATCACGATTTATTCGAGCTTATGTCAGATTCGACGATTCTTCGTTTCAGAAGTGTATTTCCATGCGGAATCGCTGTTCCGCGTGCTAGATCAGAGCATTTGCATGCAAGTATGCGAAATTGGCACAGAAACTCCGATTCGGCTAGCACGATCACGATTTATTCGAGCTTATGTCAGATTCGACGATTCTTCGTTTCAGAAGTGTATTTCCATGCGGAATCGCTGTTCCGCGTTCTTGATCAGTGCATTTTCGTGCAAGTTTGCGAAATTGGTACAGAAACTCCGATTCGGCTAGCACGATCACGATTTATTCGAGCTTATATCAGATTCGACTATTCTTCGTTTAAGAAGTGTATTTCCACGCGGAATCGCTGTTCCGCGTTCTTGATCAGTGCATTTTCGTGCAAGTTTGCGAAATTGGTACAGAAACTCCGATTCGGCTAGCACGATCACGATTTATTCGAGCTTATATCAGATTCGACTATTCTTCGTTTAAGAAGTGTATTTCCACGCGGAATCGCTGTTTCGCGTGCTAGATCAGTGCATTTGCAAGCAAATATGCGAAATTGGCACAGAAACAACGATTCGGCAAGCACGATCACGATTTATTCTAGCTTATGTCAGATTCAACGATTCTTCGTTTCAGAAGTGTATTTCTGTGCGGAATCGCTGTTTCGCGTGTTAGATTAGTGCATTTGCATGCAGGTATGCGAAATTGGCACAGAAACTCCGATTCGGCTAGCACGATCACGATTTATTCGAGCTTATGTCAGATTCGACGATTCTTCGTTAAGAAGTGTATTTCCACGCGGAATCGCTGTTCCGCGTGCTAGATCAGAGCATTTGCATGCAAGTATGCGAAGTTGGCACAGAAACTCCGATTCGGCTAGCACGATCACGATTTATTCGAGCTTATGTCAGATTAGACGATTCTTCGTATCAGATGTGTATTGCTTTGCGGAATCGCTTTTTCGCGTGCAAGATCAGTGCATTTGCATGCAAATATGCGGAATTGGCACAGAAACAACGATTCGGCAAGCACGATCACCATTTATTCGAGCTTATGTCAGATTCGACGGTTCTTTGTTTCACATGACTATTTCTGTGCGGAATCGCTGTATCGCGTGATAGATCAGAGCATTTGCATGCAAGTATGCGAAATTGGCACAGAAACTCCGTTTCGGCTAGCACGATCACGATTCATTCGAGCTTATGTCAGATTCGACGATTCTTCGTTTCAGAAGTGTATTTCCATGCGGAATCGCTGTTCCGCGTTCTTGATCAGTGCATTTTCGTGCAAGTTTGCGAAATTGGTACAGAAACTCCGATTCGGCTAGCACGATCACGATTTATTCGAGCTTATATCAGATTCGACTATTCTTCGTTTAAGAAGTGTATTTCCACGCGGAATCGCTGTTTCGCGTGCTAGATCAGTGCATTTGCAAGCAAATATGCGAAATTGGCACAGAAACAACGATTCGGCAAGCACGATCACGATTTATTCTAGCTTATGTCAGATTCAACGATTCTTCGTTTCAGAAGTGTATTTCTGTGCGGAATCGCTGTTTCGCGTGTTAGATTAGTGCATTTGCATGCAAGTATGCGAAATTGGCACAGAAACTCCGATTCGGCTAGCACGATAACGATTTATTCGAGCTTATGTCAGATTCGACGATTCTTCGTATCAGATGTGTATTGCTGTGCGGAATCGCTGTTTTGCGTGCTAGATCAGTGTATTTTCATGCAAGTTTGCGAAATTGGCACAGAAACTCCGATTCGGCTAGCACGATCACGATTTATTCGAGCTTATGTCAGATTCAACGATTCTTCGTTTCAGAAGTGGTTTTCCATCCGGAATCGCTGTTTCGCGTGCTAGATCAGTGCATTTTCATGCAAGTTTGCGAAATTGGCACAGAAACTCCGATTCGGCTAGCAGGATCACGATTTATTCGAGCTTATGTCAAAATTGACGATTCTTCGTTTCAGAAGTGTATTTCCATGCGGAATCGCTGTTTCGCGTGCTAGATCAGTGCATTTGCAAGCAAATATGCGAAATTGGCACAGAAACTCCGATTCGGCTAGCACGATCACGATTTATTCGAGCTTATGTCAGATTTGACGATTCTTCTTTTCAGAAGTGTATTTCCATGCGGAATCGCTGTTTCGCGTGCTGGATCAGTGTATTTTCATGCAAGTTTGCGAAATTGGCACAGAAACTCCGATTCGGCTAGCACGATCACGATTTATTCGAGCTTATGTCAGATTCGACGATTCTTCGTTTCAGAAGTGTATTTCCATGCGGAATCGCTGTTCCGCGTGCTAGATCAGAGCATTTGCATGCAAGTATGCGAAGTTGGCACAGAAACAACGATTCGGCTAGCACGATCACGATTCATTCGAGATTATGTCAGATTCGACGATTCTTCGTTTAAGAAGTGTATTTCCACGCGGAATCGCTGTTTCGCGTCCTAGATCAGTGCATTTGCAAGCAAATATGCGAAATTGGCACAGGAACAACGATTCGGCAAGCACGATCACGATTTATTCTAGCTTATGTCAGATTCAACGATTCTACGTTTCAGAAGTGTATTTCCATGCGGAATCGCTGTTTCGCGTGCTAGATCAGTGCATTTTCATGCAAGTTTGCGAAATTGGCACAGAAACTCCGATTTGGCTAGCACGATCACGATTTATTCGAGCTTATGTCAAAATTGACGATTCTTCGTTTCAGAAGTGTATTTCTGTGCGGAATCGCTGTTTCGCGTGCTCGATCAGTGCATTTGCATGCAAGTATGCGAAATTGGCTCAGAAACTGCGATTCGGCTACCACGATCTCGATTTATTCGAGCTTATGTCAGATTAGACGATTCTTCGTATCAGATGTGTATTGCTGTGCGGAATCGCTTTTTCGCGTGCAAGATCAGTGCATTTGCATTCAAATATGCGGAATTGGCACAGAAACAACGATTCGGCAAGCACGATCACCATTTATTCGAGCTTATGTCAGATTCGACGGTTCTTTGTTTCACATGACTATTTCTGTGCGGAATGGCTGTATCGCGTGATAGATCAGTGCATGTACATGCAAATACGCGAAATTGGTACAGCAACTCCGATTCGGCCAGCACGATCACGATTCATTCGAGCTTATGTCAGATTTGACGATTCTTCTTTTCAGAAGTGTATTTCCATGCGGAATCGCTGTTCCGCGTGCTAGATCAGAGCATTTGCATGCAAGTTTGCGAAATTGGCACAGAAACTCCGATTCGGCTAGCAGGATCACGATTTATTCGAGCTTATGTCAAAATTGACGATTCTTCGTTTCAGAAGTGTATTTCCATGCGGAATCGCTGTTTCGCGTGCTAGATCAGTGCATTTTCATGCAAGTTTGCGAAATTGGCACAGAAACTCCGATTCGGCTAGCACGATCACGATTTATTCGAGCTTATATCAGATTCGACTATTCTTCGTTTAAGAAGTGTATTTCCACGCGGAATCGCTGTTTCGCGTGCTAGATCAGTGCATTTGCAAGCAAATATGCGAAATTGGCACAGAAACTCCGATTCGGCTAGCACGATCACGATTTATTCGAGCTTATGTCAGATTCGACGATTCTTCGTTTCAGAAGTGTATTTCCATGCGGAATCGCTGTTCCGCGTGCTAGATCAGAGCATTTGCATGCAAGTATGCGAAGTTGGCACAGAAACAACGATTCGCCAAGCACGATCTCGATTTATTCGAGCTTATGCCAGATTCGACGATTCTTCGTATCAGATGTGTATTGCTGTGCGGAATCGCTGTTTTGCGTGCTAGATCAGTGCATTTTCATGCAAGTTTGCGAAATTGGCACAGAAACTCCGATTCGGCTAGCACGATCACGATTTATTCGAGCTTATGTCAAAAGTGACGATTCTTCGTTTCACAAGTGTATTTCCATGCGGAATCGCTGTTTCGCGTGCTAGATCAGTGCATTTTCATGCAAGTTTGCGAAATTGGCACAGAAACTCCGATTCGGCTAGCACGATCACGATTTATTCGAGCTTATGTCAAAATTGACGATTCTTCGTTTCAGAAGTGTATTTCCACGCGGAATCGCTGTTTCGCGTGCTAGATCAGTGCATTTGCAAGCAAATATGCGAAATTGGCACAGAAACTCCGATTCGGCTAGCACGATCACGATTTATTCGAGCTTATATCAGATTCGACGATTCTTCGTTTAAGAAGTGTATTTTCACGCGGAATCGCTGTTTCGCGTGCTAGATCAGTGCATTTGCAAGCAAATATGCGAAATTGGCACAGAAACAACGATTCGGCAAGCACGATCACGATTTATTCTTGCTTATGTCAGATTCAACGATTCTTCGTTTCAGAAGTGTATTTCCATGCGGAATCGCTGTTTCGCGTGCTAGATCAGTGCATTTTCATGCAAGTTTGCGAAATTGGCACAGAAACTCCGATTCGGCTAGCACGATCACGATTTATTCGAGCTTATGTCAAAATTGACGATTCTTCGTTTCAGAAGTGTATTTCTGTGCGGAATCGCTGTTTCGCGTGCTAGATCAGTGCATTTGCATGCAAGTATGCGAAGTTGGCACAGAAACAACGATTCGGCAAGCACGATCACGATTTATTCGAGCTTATGTCAGATTTGACGATTCTTCGTTTCAGAAGTGTATTTCCATGCGGAATCGCTGTTTCGCGTGCTAGATCAGTGCATTTTCATGCAAGTTTGCGAAATTGGCACAGAAACTCCGATTCGGCTAGCACGATCACGATTTATTCGAGCTTATGTCAGATTCGACGATTCTTCGTTTCAGAAGTGTATTTCCATGCGGAATCGCTGTTCCGCGTGCTAGATCAGAGCATTTGCATGCAAGTATGCGAAGTTGGCACAGAAACAACGATTCGACAAGCACGATCTCGATTTATTCGAGCTTATGTCAGATTCGACGATTCTTTGTATCAGATGTGTATTGCTGTGCGGAATCGCTGTTTCGCGTGCTAGATCAGTGCATTTTCATGCAAGTTTGCGAAATTGGCACAGAAACTCCGATTCGGCTAGCACGATCACGATTTATTCGAGCTTATGTCAAAATTGACGATTCTTCGTTTCAGAAGTGTATTTCCATGCGGAATCGCTGTTTCGCGTGCTAGATCAGTGCATTTTCATGCAAGTTTGCGAAATTGGCACAGAAACTCCGATTCGGCTAGCACGATCACGATTTATTCGAGCTTATGTCAGATTCGACGATTCTTCGTTTCAGAAGTGTATTTCCATGCGGAATCGCTGTTCCGCGTTCTAGATCAGTGCATTTTCGTGCAAGTTTGTGAAATTGGCACAGAAACTCCGATTCGGCTAGCACGATCACGATTTATTCGAGCTTATATCAGATTCGACGATTCTTCGTTTAAGAAGTGTATTACCACGCGGAATCGCTGTTTCGCGTGCTAGATCAGTGCATTTGCAAGCAAGTATGCGAAATTGGCACAGAAACAACGATTCGGCAAGCACGATCACGATTTATTCTAGCTTATGTCAGATTCAACGATTCTTCGTTTCAGAAGTGGATTTCCATCCGGAATCGCTGTTTCGCGTGCTAGATCAGTGCATTTTCATGCAAGTTTGCGAAATTGGCACAGAAACTCCGATTCGGCTAGCACGATCACGATTTATTCGAGCTTATGTCAGATTCGACGATTCTTCGTTTCAGAAGTGTATTTCCATGCGGAATCGCTGTTTCGCGTGCTAGATCAGTGCATTTTCATGCAAGTTTGCGAAATTGGCACAGAAACTCCGATTCGGCTAGCACGATCACGATTTACTCGAGCTTATGTCAAATTTGACGATTCTTCGTTTCAGAAGTGTATTTCTGTGCGGAATCGCTGTTTCGCGTGCTCGATCAGTGCATTTGCATGCAAGTATGCGAAATTAGCTCAGAAACTGCGATTCGGCTACCACGATCTCGATTTATTCGAGCTTATGTCAGATTAGACGATTCTTCGTATCAGATGTGTATTGCTGTGCGGAATCGCTTTTTCGCGTGCAAGATCAGTGCATTTGCATTCAAATATGCGGAATTGGCACAGAAACAACGATTCGGTAAGCACGATCACCATTTATTCGAGCTTATGTCAGATTCGACGGTTCTTTGTTTCA
Organism: Lasioglossum baleicum; assembly: GCF_051020765.1. NCBI lineage: Eukaryota > Metazoa > Arthropoda > Insecta > Hymenoptera > Halictidae > Lasioglossum > Lasioglossum baleicum. The sequence goes on along the minus strand of NW_027469834.1, from coordinate 38,076 downwards.
CATGACTATTTCTGTGCGGAATCGCTGTATCGCGTGATAGATCAGTGCATGTACATGCAAATACGCGAAATTGGTACAGCAACTCCGATTCGGCCAGCACGATCACGATTCATTCGAGCTCATGTCAGATTCAACGATTCTTCGTTTCAGAAGTGGATTTCCATCCGGAATCGCTGTTTCGCGTGCTAGATCAGTGCATTTTCATGCAAGTTTGCGAAATTGGCACAGAAACTCCGATTCGGCTAGCACGATCACGATTTATTCGAGCTTATGTCAGATTCGACGATTCTTCGTTTCAGAAGTGTATTTCCATGCGGAATCGCTGTTCCGCGTGCTAGATCAGAGCATTTGCATGCAAGTATGCGAAGTTGGCACAGAAACAACGATTCGCCAAGCACGATCTCGATTTATTCGAGCTTATGTCAGATTCGACGATTCTTCGTATCAGATGTGTATTGCTGTGCGGAATCGCTGTTTCGCGTGCTAGATCAGTGCATTTTCATGCAAGTTTGCGAAATTGGCACAGAAACTCCGATTCGGCTAGCACGATCGCGATTTATTCGAGCTTATGTCAGATTAGACGATTCTTCGTTTCAGAAGTGTATTTCCATGCGGAATCGCTGTTCCGCGTGCTAGATCAGAGCATTTGCATGCAAGTATGCGAAATTGGCACAGAAACTCCGATTCGGCTAGCACGATCACGATTTATTCGAGCTTATGTCAGATTCGACGATTCTTCGTTTCAGAAGTGTATTTCCATGCGGAATCGCTGTTCCGCGTTCTTGATCAGTGCATTTTCGTGCAAGTTTGCGAAATTGGTACAGAAACTCCGATTCGGCTAGCACGATCACGATTTATTCGAGCTTATATCAGATTCGACTATTCTTCGTTTAAGAAGTGTATTTCCACGCGGAATCGTTGTTTCGCGTGCTAGATCAGTGCATTTGCAAGCAAATATGCGAAATTGGCACAGAAACAACGATTCGGCAAGCACGATCACGATTTATTCTAGCTTATGTCAGATTCAACGATTCTTCGTTTCAGAAGTGTATTTCTGTGCGGAATCGCTGTTTCGCGTGTTAGATTAGTGCATTTGCATGCAGGTATGCGAAATTGGCACAGAAACTCCGATTCGGCTAGCACGATCACGATTTATTCGAGCTTATGTCAAAATTGACGATTCTTCGTTTCAGAAGTGTATTTCTGTGCGGAATCGCTGTTTCGCGTGCTAGATCAGTGCATTTGCATGCAAGTATGCGAAGTTGGCACAGAAACAACGATTCGGCAAGCACGATCACGATTTATTCGAGCTTATGTCAGATTTGACGATTCTTCGTTTCAGAAGTGGTTTTCCATCCGGAATCGCTGTTTCGCGTGCTAGATCAGTGCATTTTCATGCAAGTTTGCGAAATTGGCACAGAAACTCCGATTCGGCTAGCAGGATCACGATTTATTCGAGCTTATGTCAAAATTGACGATTCTTCGTTTCAGAAGTGTATTTCCATGCGGAATCGCTGTTTCGCGTGCTAGATCAGTGCATTTGCAAGCAAATATGCGAAATTGGCACAGAAACTCCGATTCGGCTAGCACGATCACGATTTATTCGAGCTTATGTCAGATTTGACGATTCTTCTTTTCAGAAGTGTATTTCCATGCGGAATCGCTGTTTCGCGTGCTGGATCAGTGTATTTTCATGCAAGTTTGCGAAATTGGCACAGAAACTCCGATTCGGCTAGCACGATCACGATTTATTCGAGCTTATGTCAGATTCGACGATTCTTCGTTTCAGAAGTGTATTTCCATGCGGAATCGCAGTTCCGCGTGCTAGATCAGAGCATTTGCATGCAAGTATGCGAAGTTGGCACAGAAACAACGATTCGGCTAGCACGATCACGATTCATTCGAGATTATGTCAGATTCGACGATTCTTCGTTTAAGAAGTGTATTTCCACGCGGAATCGCTGTTTCGCGTGCTAGATCAGTGCATTTGCAAGCAAATATGCGAAATTGGCACAGAAACAACGATTCGGCAAGCACGATCACGATTTATTCTAGCTTATGTCAGATTCAACGATTCTACGTTTCAGAAGTGTATTTCCATGCGGAATCGCTGTTTCGCGTGGTAGATCAGTGCATTTTCATGCAAGTTTGCGAAATTGGCACCGAAACTCCGATTCGGCTAGCACGATCACGATTTATTCGAGCTTATGTCAAAATTGACGATTCTTCGTTTCAGAAGTGTATTTCCATGCGGAATCGCTGTTTCGCGTGCTAGATCAGTGCATTTTCATGCAAGTTTGCGAAATTGGCACAGAAACTCCGATTCGGCTAGCACGATCACGATTTATTCGAGCTTATGTCAGATTCGACGATTCTTCGTTTCAGAAGTGTATTTCCATGCGGAATCGCTGTTCCGCGTGCTAGATCAGAGCATTTGCATGCAGGTATGCGAAATTGGCACAGAAACTCCGATTCGGCTAGCACGATCACGATTTATTCGAGCTTATGTCAGATTCGACGATTCTTCGTTTCAGAAGTGGATTTCCATCCGGAATCGCTGTTTCGCGTGCTAGATCAGTGCATTTTCATGCAAGTTTGCGAAATTGGCACAGAAACTCCGATTCGGCTAGCACGATCACGATTTATTCGAGCTTATGTCAGATTCAACGATTCTTCGTTTCAGAAGTGGATTTCCATCCGGAATCGCTGTTTCGCGTGCTAGATCAGTGCATTTTCATGCAAGTTTGCGAAATTGGCACAGAAACTCCGATTCGGCTAGCACGATCACGATTTATTCGAGCTTATGTCAGATTCGACGATTCTTCGTTTCAGAAGTGTATTTCCATGCGGAATCGCTGTTCCGCGTGCTAGATCAGAGCATTTGCATGCAAGTATGCGAAGTTGGCACAGAAACAACGATTCGCCAAGCACGATCTCGATTTATTCGAGCTTATGTCAGATTCGACGATTCTTCGTATCAGATGTGTATTGCTGTGCGGAATCGCTGTTTCGCGTGCTAGATCAGTGCATTTTCATGCAAGTTTGCGAAATTGGCACAGAAACTCCGATTCGGCTAGCACGATCGCGATTTATTCGAGCTTATGTCAGATTAGACGATTCTTCGTTTCAGAAGTGTATTTCCATGCGGAATCGCTGTTCCGCGTGCTAGATCAGAGCATTTGCATGCAAGTATGCGAAATTGGCACAGAAACTCCGATTCGGCTAGCACGATCACGATTTATTCGAGCTTATGTCAGATTCGACGATTCTTCGTTTCAGAAGTGTATTTCCATGCGGAATCGCTGTTCCGCGTTCTTGATCAGTGCATTTTCGTGCAAGTTTGCGAAATTGGTACAGAAACTCCGATTCGGCTAGCACGATCACGATTTATTCGAGCTTATATCAGATTCGACTATTCTTCGTTTAAGAAGTGTATTTCCACGCGGAATCGTTGTTTCGCGTGCTAGATCAGTGCATTTGCAAGCAAATATGCGAAATTGGCACAGAAACAACGATTCGGCAAGCACGATCACGATTTATTCTAGCTTATGTCAGATTCAACGATTCTTCGTTTCAGAAGTGTATTTCTGTGCGGAATCGCTGTTTCGCGTGTTAGATTAGTGCATTTGCATGCAGGTATGCGAAATTGGCACAGAAACTCCGATTCGGCTAGCACGATCACGATTTATTCGAGCTTATGTCAAAATTGACGATTCTTCGTTTCAGAAGTGTATTTCTGTGCGGAATCGCTGTTTCGCGTGCTAGATCAGTGCATTTGCATGCAAGTATGCGAAGTTGGCACAGAAACAACGATTCGGCAAGCACGATCACGATTTATTCGAGCTTATGTCAGATTTGACGATTCTTCGTTTCAGAAGTGGTTTTCCATCCGGAATCGCTGTTTCGCGTGCTAGATCAGTGCATTTTCATGCAAGTTTGCGAAATTGGCACAGAAACTCCGATTCGGCTAGCAGGATCACGATTTATTCGAGCTTATGTCAAAATTGACGATTCTTCGTTTCAGAAGTGTATTTCCATGCGGAATCGCTGTTTCGCGTGCTAGATCAGTGCATTTGCAAGCAAATATGCGAAATTGGCACAGAAACTCCGATTCGGCTAGCACGATCACGATTTATTCGAGCTTCTGTCAGATTTGACGATTCTTCTTTTCAGAAGTGTATTTCCATGCGGAATCGCTGTTTCGCGTGCTGGATCAGTGTATTTTCATGCAAGTTTGCGAAATTGGCACAGAAACTCCGATTCGGCTAGCACGATCACGATTTATTCGAGCTTATGTCAGATTCGACGATTCTTCGTTTCAGAAGTGTATTTCCATGCGGAATCGCTGTTCCGCGTGCTAGATCAGAGCATTTGCATGCAAGTATGCGAAGTTGGCACAGAAACAACGATTCGGCTAGCACGATCACGATTCATTCGAGATTATGTCAGATTCGACGATTCTTCGTTTAAGAAGTGTATTTCCACGCGGAATCGCTGTTTCGCGTGCTAGATCAGTGCATTTGCAAGCAAATATGCGAAATTGGCACAGAAACAACGATTCGGCAAGCACGATCACGATTTATTCTAGCTTATGTCAGATTCAACGATTCTACGTTTCAGAAGTGTATTTCCATGCGGAATCGCTGTTTCGCGTGGTAGATCAGTGCATTTTCATGCAAGTTTGCGAAATTGGCACCGAAACTCCGATTCGGCTAGCACGATCACGATTTATTCGAGCTTATGTCAAAATTGACGATTCTTCGTTTCAGAAGTGTATTTCCATGCGGAATCGCTGTTTCGCGTGCTAGATCAGTGCATTTTCATGCAAGTTTGCGAAATTGGCACAGAAACTCCGATTCGGCTAGCACGATCACGATTTATTCGAGCTTATGTCAGATTCGACGATTCTTCGTTTCAGAAGTGTATTTCCATGCGGAATCGCTGTTCCGCGTGCTAGATCAGAGCATTTGCATGCAGGTATGCGAAATTGGCACAGAAACTCCGATTCGGCTAGCACGATCACGATTTATCCGAGCTTATGTCAGATTCGACGATTCTTCGTTTCAGAAGTGTATTTCCATGCGGAATCGCTGTTCCGCGTTCTAGATCAGTGCATTTTCGTGCAAGTTTGTGAAATTGGCACAGAAACTCCGATTCGGCTAGCACGATCTCGATTTATTCGAGCTTATATCAGATTCGACGATTCTTCGTTTAAGAAGTGTATTACCACGCGGAATCGCTGTTTCGCGTGCTAGATCAGTGCATTTGCAAGCAAGTATGCGAAATTGGCACAGAAACAACGATTCGGCAAGCACGATCACGATTTATTCTAGCTTATGTCAGATTCAACGATTCTTCGTTTCAGAAGTGTATTTCCATGCGGAATCGCTGTTTCGCGTGCTAGATCAGTGCATTTTCATGCAAGTTTGCGAAATTGGCACAGAAACTCCGATTCGGCTAGCATGATCACGATTTACTCGAGCTTATGTCAGATTTGACGATTCTTCGTTTCAGAAGTGTATTTCCATGCGGAATCGCTGTTTCGCGTGCTAGATCAGAGCATTTCCATGAAAGTATGCGAAATTGGATCAGAAACTACGATTCGGCTAGCACGATCACCATTTATTCGAGCTTACGTCAGATTCGACGATTCTTCGTTTCAGAAGTTTATTTCCATGCGGAATCGCTGTTCCGCGTGCTAGATCAGTGCATTTGCAAGCAAGTATGCGAAATTGGCTCAGAAACTGCGATTCGGCTACCACGATCTCGATTTATTCGAGCTTATGTCAGATTAGACGATTCTTCGTATCAGATGTGTATTGCTGTGCGGAATCGCTTTTTCGCGTGCAAGATCAGTGCATTTGCATGCAAGTATGCGAAATTGGCACAGAAACTCCGATTCGGCTAGCACGATCACGATTTATTCGAGCTTATGTCAGATTCGACGATTCTTCGTATCAGATGTGTATTGCTGTGCGGAATCGCTTTTTCGCGTGCAAGATCAGTGCATTTGCATGCAAGTATGCGAAATTGGCACAGAAACTCCGATTCGGCTAGCACGATCACGATTTATTCGAGCTTATGTCAGATTCGACGATTCATCGTATCAGATGTGTATTGCTGTGCGGAATCGCTGTTTCGCGTGCTCGATCAGTGCATTTGCATTCAAGTATGCGAAATTGGCTCAGAAACTGCGATTCGGCTACCACGATCTCGATTTATTCGAGCTTATGTCAGATTAGACGATTCTTCGTATCAGATGTGTATTGCTGTGCGGAATCGCTTTTTCGCGTGCAAGATCAGTGCATTTGCATGCAAGTATGCGAAATTGGCACAGAAACTCCGATTCGGCTAGCACGATCACGATTTATTCGAGCTTATGTCAGATTCGACGATTCTTCGTTTAAGAAGTGTATTTCCACGCGAAATCGCTGTTCCGCGTGCTAGATCAGAGCATTTGCATGCAAGTATGCGAAGTTGGCACAGAAACAACGATTCGCCAAGCACGATCTCGATTTATTCGAGCTTATGCCAGATTCGACGATTCATCGTATCAGATGTGTATTGCTGTGCGGAATCGCTGTTTTGCGTGCTGAGATCAGTGTATTTTCATGCAAGTTTGCGAAATTGGCACAGAAACTCCGATTCGGCTAGCACGATCACGATTTATTCGAGCTTATGTCAGATTCAACGATTCTTCGTTTCAGAAGTGGTTTTCCATCCGGAATCGCTGTTTCGCGTGCTAGATCAGTGCATTTTCATGCAAGTTTGCGAAATTGGCACAGAAACTCCGATTCGGCTAGCACGATCACGATTTATTCGAGCTTATGTCAGATTCGACGATTTTTCGTTTCAGAAGTGTATTTCCATGCGGAATCGCTGTTCCGCGTGCTAGATCAGAGCATTTGCATGCAAGTATGCGAAATTGGCACAGAAACTCCGATTCGGCTAGCACGATCACGATTTATTCGAGCTTATGTCAGATTCGACGATTCTTCGTTTCAGAAGTGTATTTCCATGCGGAATCGCTGTTTCGCGTGCTGGATCAGTGTATTTTCATGCAAGTTTGCGAAATTGGCACAGAAACTCCGATTCGGCTAGCACGATCACGATTTATTCGAGCTTATGTCAGATTCGACGATTCTTCGTTTCAGAAGTGTATTTCCATGCGGAATCGCTGTTCCGCGTGCTAGATCAGAGCATTTGCATGCAAGTATGCGAAGTTGGCACAGAAACAACGATTCGGCTAGCACGATCACGATTCATTCGAGATTATGTCAGATTCGACGATTCTTCGTTTAAGAAGTGTATTTCCACGCGGAATCGCTGTTTCGCGTGCTAGATCAGTGCATTTTCATGCAAGTTTGCGAAATTGGCACAGAAACTCCGATTCGGCTAGCACGATCACGATTTATTCGAGCTTATGTCAAAATTGACGATTCTTCGTTTCAGAAGTGTATTTCTGTGCGGAATCGCTGTTTCGCGTGCTAGATCAGTGCATTTGCATGCAAGTATGCGAAGTTGGCACAGAAACAACGATTCGGCAAGCACGATCACGATTTATTCGAGCTTATGTCAGATTTGACGATTCTTCGTTTCAGAAGTGTATTTCCATGCGGAATCGCTGTTTCGCGTGCTAGATCAGTGCATTTTCATGCAAGTTTGCGAAATTGGCACAGAAACTCCGATTCGGCTAGCACGATCACGATTTATTCGAGCTTATGTCAGATTCGACGATTCTTCGTTTCAGAAGTGTATTTCCATGCGGAATCGCTGTTCCGCGTGCTAGATCAGAGCATTTGCATGCAAGTATGCGAAGTTGGCACAGAAACAACGATTCGACAAGCACGATCTCGATTTATTCGAGCTTATGTCAGATTCGACGATTCTTTGTATCAGATGTGTATTGCTGTGCGGAATCGCTGTTTCGCGTGCTAGATCAGTGCATTTTCATGCAAGTTTGCGAAATTGGCACAGAAACTCCGATTCGGCTAGCACGATCACGATTTATTCGAGCTTATGTCAAAATTGACGATTCTTCGTTTCAGAAGTGTATTTCCATGCGGAATCGCTGTTTCGCGTGCTAGATCAGTGCATTTTCATGCAAGTTTGCGAAATTGGCACAGAAACTCCGATTCGGCTAGCACGATCACGATTTATTCGAGCTTATGTCAGATTCGACGATTCTTCGTTTCAGAAGTGTATTTCCATGCGGAATCGCTGTTCCGCGTTCTAGATCAGTGCATTTTCGTGCAAGTTTGTGAAATTGGCACAGAAACTCCGATTCGGCTAGCACGATCTCGATTTATTCGAGCTTATATCAGATTCGACGATTCTTCGTTTAAGAAGTGTATTACCACGCGGAATCGCTGTTTCGCGTGCTAGATCAGTGCATTTGCAAGCAAGTATGCGAAATTGGCACAGAAACAACGATTCGGCAAGCACGATCACGATTTATTCTAGCTTATGTCAGATTCAACGATTCTTCGTTTCAGAAGTGTATTTCCATGCGGAATCGCTGTTTCGCGTGCTAGATCAGTGCATTTTCATGCAAGTTTGCGAAATTGGCACAGAAACTCCGATTCGGCTAGCACGATCACGATTTACTCGAGCTTATGTCAAAGTTGACGATTCTTCGTTTCAGAAGTGTATTTCTGTGCGGAATCGCTGTTTCGCGTGCTCGATCAGTGCATTTGCATGCAAGTATGCGAAATTAGCTCAGAAACTGCGATTCGGCTACCACGATCTCGATTTATTCGAGCTTATGTCAGATTAGACGATTCTTCGTATCAGATGTGTATTGCTGTGCGGAATCGCTTTTTCGCGTGCAAGATCAGTGCATTTGCATTCAAATATGCGGAATTGGCACAGAAACAACGATTCGGCAAGCACGATCACCATTTATTCGAGCTTATGTCAGATTCGACGGTTCTTTGTTTCACATGACTATTTCTGTGCGGAATCGCTGTATCGCGTGATAGATCAGTGCATGTACATGCAAATACGCGAAATTGGTACAGCAACTCCGATTCGGCCAGCACGATCACGATTCCTTCGAGATTATGTCAGATTCAACGATTCTTCGTTTCAGAAGTGGATTTCCATCCGGAATCGCTGTTTCGCGTGCTAGATCAGTGCATTTTCATGCAAGTTTGCGAAATTGGCACAGAAACTCCGATTCGGCTAGCACGATCACGATTTATTCGAGCTTATGTCAGATTCGACGATTCTTCGTTTCAGAAGTGTATTTCCATGCGGAATCGCTGTTCCGCGTTCTAGATCAGTGCATTTTCGTGCAAGTTTGTGAAATTGGCACAGAAACTCCGATTCGGCTAGCACGATCTCGATTTATTCGAGCTTATATCAGATTCGACGATTCTTCGTTTAAGAAGTGTATTTCCATGCGGAATCGCTGTTTCGCGTGCTAGATCAGTGCATTTTCATGCAAGTTTGCGAAATTGGCACAGAAACTCCGATTCGGCTAGCACGATCACGATTTACTCGAGCTTATGTCAAATTTGACGATTCTTCGTTTCAGAAGTGTATTTCTGTGCGGAATCGCTGTTTCGCGTGCTCGATCAGTGCATTTGCATGCAAGTATGCGAAATTAGCTCAGAAACTGCGATTCGGCTACCACGATCTCGATTTATTCGAGCTTATGTCAGATTAGACGATTCTTCGTATCAGATGTGTATTGCTGTGCGGAATCGCTTTTTCGCGTGCAAGATCAGTGCATTTGCATTCAAATATGCGGAATTGGCACAGAAACAACGATTCGGCAAGCACGATCACCATTTATTCGAGCTTATGTCAGATTCGACGATTCTTTGTATCAGATGTGTATTGCTGTGCGGAATCGCTGTTTCGCGTTCTTGATCAGTGCATTTTCGTGCAAGTTTGCGAAATTGGTACAGAAACTCCGATTCGGCTAGCACGATCACGATTTATTCGAGCTTATATCAGATTCGACTATTCTTCGTTTAAGAAGTGTATTTCCATGCGGAATCGCTGTTTCGCGTGGTAGATCAGTGCATTTTCATGCAAGTTTGCGAAATTGGCACCGAAACTCCGATTCGGCTAGCACGATCACGATTTATTCGAGCTTATGTCAAAATTGACGATTCTTCGTTTCAGAAGTGTATTTCCATGCGGAATCGCTGTTTCGCGTGCTAGATCAGTGCATTTTCATGCAAGTTTGCGAAATTGGCACAGAAACTCCGATTCGGCTAGCACGATCACGATTTATTCGAGCTTATGTCAGATTCGACGATTCTTCGTTTCAGAAGTGTATTTCCATGCGGAATCGCTGTTCCGCGTGCTAGATCAGAGCATTTGCATGCAGGTATGCGAAATTGGCACAGAAACTCCGATTCGGCTAGCACGATCACGATTTATTCGAGCTTATGTCTGATTCGACGATTCTTCGTTTCAGAAGTGTATTTCCATGCGGAATCGCTGTTCCGCGTTCTAGATCAGTGCATTTTCGTGCAAGTTTGTGAAATTGGCACAGAAACTCCGATTCGGCTAGCACGATCTCGATTTATTCGAGCTTATATCAGATTCGACGATTCTTCGTTTAAGAAGTGTATTACCACGCGGAATCGCTGTTTCGCGTGCTAGATCAGTGCATTTGCAAGCAAGTATGCGAAATTGGCACAGAAACAACGATTCGGCAAGCACGATCACGATTTATTCTAGCTTATGTCAGATTCAACGATTCTTCGTTTCAGAAGTGTATTTCCATGCGGAATCGCTGTTTCGCGTGCTAGATCAGTGCATTTTCATGCAAGTTTGCGAAATTGGCACAGAAACTCCGATTCGGCTAGCACGATCACGATTTACTCGAGCTTATGTCAGATTTGACGATTCTTCGTTTCAGAAGTGTATTTCCATGCGGAATCGCTGTTTCGCGTGCTAGATCAGAGCATTTCCATGAAAGTATGCGAAATTGGATCAGAAACTACGATTCGGCTAGCACGATCACCATTTATTCGAGCTTACGTCAGATTCGACGATTCTTCGTTTCAGAAGTTTATTTCCATGCGGAATCGCTGTTCCGCGTGCTAGATCAGTGCATTTGCAAGCAAGTATGCGAAATTGGCTCAGAAACTGCGATTCGGCTACCACGATCTCGATTTATTCGAGCTTATGTCAGATTAGACGATTCTTCGTATCAGATGTGTATTGCTGTGCGGAATCGCTTTTTCGCGTGCAAGATCAGTGCATTTGCATGCAAGTATGCGAAATTGGCACAGAAACTCCGATTCGGCTAGCACGATCACGATTTATTCGAGCTTATGTCAGATTCGACGATTCTTCGTATCAGATGTGTATTGCTGTGCGGAATCGCTTTTTCGCGTGCAAGATCAGTGCATTTGCATGCAAGTATGCGAAATTGGCACAGAAACTCCGATTCGGCTAGCACGATCACGATTTATTCGAGCTTATGTCAGATTCGACGATTCATCGTATCAGATGTGTATTGCTGTGCGGAATCGCTGTTTCGCGTGCTCGATCAGTGCATTTGCATTCAAGTATGCGAAATTGGCTCAGAAACTGCGATTCGGCTACCACGATCTCGATTTATTCGAGCTTATGTCAGATTAGACGATTCTTCGTATCAGATGTGTATTGCTGTGCGGAATCGCTTTTTCGCGTGCAAGATCAGTGCATTTGCATGCAAGTATGCGAAATTGGCACAGAAACTCCGATTCGGCTAGCACGATCACGATTTATTCGAGCTTATGTCAGATTCGACGATTCTTCGTTTAAGAAGTGTATTTCCACGCGAAATCGCTGTTCCGCGTGCTAGATCAGAGCATTTGCATGCAAGTATGCGAAGTTGGCACAGAAACAACGATTCGCCAAGCACGATCTCGATTTATTCGAGCTTATGCCAGATTCGACGATTCATCGTATCAGATGTGTATTGCTGTGCGGAATCGCTGTTTTGCGTGCTGAGATCAGTGTATTTTCATGCAAGTTTGCGAAATTGGCACAGAAACTCCGATTCGGCTAGCACGATCACGATTTATTCGAGCTTATGTCAGATTCAACGATTCTTCGTTTCAGAAGTGGTTTTCCATCCGGAATCGCTGTTTCGCGTGCTAGATCAGTGCATTTTCATGCAAGTTTGCGAAATTGGCACAGAAACTCCGATTCGGCTAGCACGATCACGATTTATTCGAGCTTATGTCAGATTCGACGATTTTTCGTTTCAGAAGTGTATTTCCATGCGGAATCGCTGTTCCGCGTGCTAGATCAGAGCATTTGCATGCAAGTATGCGAAATTGGCACAGAAACTCCGATTCGGCTAGCACGATCACGATTTATTCGAGCTTATGTCAGATTCGACGATTCTTCGTTTCAGAAGTGTATTTCCATGCGGAATCGCTGTTTCGCGTGCTGGATCAGTGTATTTTCATGCAAGTTTGCGAAATTGGCACAGAAACTCCGATTCGGCTAGCACGATCACGATTTATTCGAGCTTATGTCAGATTCGACGATTCTTCGTTTCAGAAGTGTATTTCCATGCGGAATCGCTGTTCCGCGTGCTAGATCAGAGCATTTGCATGCAAGTATGCGAAGTTGGCACAGAAACAACGATTCGGCTAGCACGATCACGATTCATTCGAGATTATGTCAGATTCGACGATTCTTCGTTTAAGAAGTGTATTTCCACGCGGAATCGCTGTTTCGCGTGCTAGATCAGTGCATTTTCATGCAAGTTTGCGAAATTGGCACAGAAACTCCGATTCGGCTAGCACGATCACGATTTATTCGAGCTTATGTCAAAATTGACGATTCTTCGTTTCAGAAGTGTATTTCTGTGCGGAATCGCTGTTTCGCGTGCTAGATCAGTGCATTTGCATGCAAGTATGCGAAGTTGGCACAGAAACAACGATTCGGCAAGCACGATCACGATTTATTCGAGCTTATGTCAGATTTGACGATTCTTCGTTTCAGAAGTGTATTTCCATGCGGAATCGCTGTTTCGCGTGCTAGATCAGTGCATTTTCATGCAAGTTTGCGAAATTGGCACAGAAACTCCGATTCGGCTAGCACGATCACGATTTATTCGAGCTTATGTCAGATTCGACGATTCTTCGTTTCAGAAGTGTATTTCCATGCGGAATCGCTGTTCCGCGTGCTAGATCAGAGCATTTGCATGCAAGTATGCGAAGTTGGCACAGAAACAACGATTCGACAAGCACGATCTCGATTTATTCGAGCTTATGTCAGATTCGACGATTCTTTGTATCAGATGTGTATTGCTGTGCGGAATCGCTGTTTCGCGTGCTAGATCAGTGCATTTTCATGCAAGTTTGCGAAATTGGCACAGAAACTCCGATTCGGCTAGCACGATCACGATTTATTCGAGCTTATGTCAAAATTGACGATTCTTCGTTTCAGAAGTGTATTTCCATGCGGAATCGCTGTTTCGCGTGCTAGATCAGTGCATTTTCATGCAAGTTTGCGAAATTGGCACAGAAACTCCGATTCGGCTAGCACGATCACGATTTATTCGAGCTTATGTCAGATTCGACGATTCTTCGTTTCAGAAGTGTATTTCCATGCGGAATCGCTGTTCCGCGTTCTAGATCAGTGCATTTTCGTGCAAGTTTGTGAAATTGGCACAGAAACTCCGATTCGGCTAGCACGATCTCGATTTATTCGAGCTTATATCAGATTCGACGATTCTTCGTTTAAGAAGTGTATTACCACGCGGAATCGCTGTTTCGCGTGCTAGATCAGTGCATTTGCAAGCAAGTATGCGAAATTGGCACAGAAACAACGATTCGGCAAGCACGATCACGATTTATTCTAGCTTATGTCAGATTCAACGATTCTTCGTTTCAGAAGTGTATTTCCATGCGGAATCGCTGTTTCGCGTGCTAGATCAGTGCATTTTCATGCAAGTTTGCGAAATTGGCACAGAAACTCCGATTCGGCTAGCACGATCACGATTTACTCGAGCTTATGTCAAAGTTGACGATTCTTCGTTTCAGAAGTGTATTTCTGTGCGGAATCGCTGTTTCGCGTGCTCGATCAGTGCATTTGCATGCAAGTATGCGAAATTAGCTCAGAAACTGCGATTCGGCTACCACGATCTCGATTTATTCGAGCTTATGTCAGATTAGACGATTCTTCGTATCAGATGTGTATTGCTGTGCGGAATCGCTTTTTCGCGTGCAAGATCAGTGCATTTGCATTCAAATATGCGGAATTGGCACAGAAACAACGATTCGGCAAGCACGATCACCATTTATTCGAGCTTATGTCAGATTCGACGGTTCTTTGTTTCACATGACTATTTCTGTGCGGAATCGCTGTATCGCGTGATAGATCAGTGCATGTACATGCAAATACGCGAAATTGGTACAGCAACTCCGATTCGGCCAGCACGATCACGATTCCTTCGAGATTATGTCAGATTCAACGATTCTTCGTTTCAGAAGTGGATTTCCATCCGGAATCGCTGTTTCGCGTGCTAGATCAGTGCATTTTCATGCAAGTTTGCGAAATTGGCACAGAAACTCCGATTCGGCTAGCACGATCACGATTTATTCGAGCTTATGTCAGATTCGACGATTCTTCGTTTCAGAAGTGTATTTCCATGCGGAATCGCTGTTCCGCGTTCTAGATCAGTGCATTTTCGTGCAAGTTTGTGAAATTGGCACAGAAACTCCGATTCGGCTAGCACGATCTCGATTTATTCGAGCTTATATCAGATTCGACGATTCTTCGTTTAAGAAGTGTATTACCACGCGGAATCGCTGTTTCGCGTGCTAGATCAGTGCATTTGCAAGCAAGTATGCGAAATTGGCACAGAAACAACGATTCGGCAAGCACGATCACGATTTATTCTAGCTTATGTCAGATTCAACGATTCTTCGTTTCAGAAGTGTATTTCCATGCGGAATCGCTGTTTCGCGTGCTAGATCAGTGCATTTTCATGCAAGTTTGCGAAATTGGCACAGAAACTCCGATTCGGCTAGCACGATCACGATTTACTCGAGCTTATGTCAAATTTGACGATTCTTCGTTTCAGAAGTGTATTTCTGTGCGGAATCGCTGTTTCGCGTGCTCGATCAGTGCATTTGCATGCAAGTATGCGAAATTAGCTCAGAAACTGCGATTCGGCTACCACGATCTCGATTTATTCGAGCTTATGTCAGATTAGACGATTCTTCGTATCAGATGTGTATTGCTGTGCGGAATCGCTTTTTCGCGTGCAAGATCAGTGCATTTGCATTCAAATATGCGGAATTGGCACAGAAACAACGATTCGGCAAGCACGATCACCATTTATTCGAGCTTATGTCAGATTCGACGATTCTTTGTATCAGATGTGTATTGCTGTGCGGAATCGCTGTTTCGCGTGCTAGATCAGTGCATTTTCATGCAAGTTTGCGAAATTGGCACAGAAACTCCGATTCGGCTAGCACGATCACGATTTATTCGAGCTTATGTCAAAATTGACGATTCTTCGTTTCAGAAGTGTATTTCCATGCGGAATCGCTGTTTCGCGTGCTAGATCAGTGCATTTTCATGCAAGTTTGCGAAATTGGCACAGAAACTCCGATTCGGCTAGCACGATCACGATTTATTCGAGCTTATGTCAGATTCGACGATTCTTCGTTTCAGAAGTGTATTTCCATGCGGAATCGCTGTTCCGCGTTCTAGATCAGTGCATTTTCGTGCAAGTTTGTGAAATTGGCACAGAAACTCCGATTCGGCTAGCACGATCTCGATTTATTCGAGCTTATATCAGATTCGACGATTCTTCGTTTAAGAAGTGTATTACCACGCGGAATCGCTGTTTCGCGTGCTAGATCAGTGCATTTGCAAGCAAGTATGCGAAATTGGCACAGAAACAACGATTCGGCAAGCACGATCACGATTTATTCTAGCTTATGTCAGATTCAACGATTCTTCGTTTCAGAAGTGTATTTCCATGCGGAATCGCTGTTTCGCGTGCTAGATCAGTGCATTTTCATGCAAGTTTGCGAAATTGGCACAGAAACTCCGATTCGGCTAGCACGATCACGATTTACTCGAGCTTATGTCAAATTTGACGATTCTTCGTTTCAGAAGTGTATTTCTGTGCGGAATCGCTGTTTCGCGTGCTCGATCAGTGCATTTGCATGCAAGTATGCGAAATTAGCTCAGAAACTGCGATTCGGCTACCACGATCTCGATTTATTCGAGCTTATGTCAGATTAGACGATTCTTCGTATCAGATGTGTATTGCTGTGCGGAATCGCTTTTTCGCGTGCAAGATCAGTGCATTTGCATTCAAATATGCGGAATTGGCACAGAAACAACGATTCGGCAAGCACGATCACCATTTATTCGAGCTTATGTCAGATTCGACGGTTCTTTGTTTCACATGACTATTTCTGTGCGGAATCGCTGTATCGCGTGATAGATCAGTGCATGTACATGCAAATACGCGAAATTGGTACAGCAACTCCGATTCGGCCAGCACGATCACGATTCATTCGAGCTTATGTCAGATTCAACGATTCTTCGTTTCAGAAGTGGATTTCCATCCGGAATCGCTGTTTCGCGTGCTAGATCAGTGCATTTTCATGCAAGTTTGCGAAATTGGCACAGAAACTCCGATTCGGCTAGCACGATCACGATTTATTCGAGCTTATGTCAGATTCGACGATTCTTCGTTTCAGAAGTGTATTTCCATGCGGAATCGCTGTTCCGCGTGCTAGATCAGAGCATTTGCATGCAAGTATGCGAAGTTGGCACAGAAACAACGATTCGCCAAGCACGATCTCGATTTATTCGAGCTTATGTCAGATTCGACGATTCTTCGTATCAGATGTGTATTGCTGTGCGGAATCGCTGTTTCGCGTGCTAGATCAGTGCATTTTCATGCAAGTTTGCGAAATTGGCACAGAAACTCCGATTCGGCTAGCACGATCACGATTTATTCGAGCTTATGTCAGATTAGACGATTCTTCGTTTCAGAAGTGTATTTCCATGCGGAATCGCTGTTCCGCGTGCTAGATCAGAGCATTTGCATGCAGGTATGCGAAATTGGCACAGAAACTCCGATTCGGCTAGCACGATCACGATTTATTCGAGCTTATGTCAAAATTGACGATTCTTCGTTTCAGAAGTGTATTTCTGTGCGGAATCGCTGTTTCGCGTGCTAGATCAGTGCATTTGCATGCAAGTATGCGAAGTTGGCACAGAAACAACGATTCGGCAAGCACGATCACGATTTATTCGAGCTTATGTCAGATTTGACGATTCTTCGTTTCAGAAGTGGTTTTCCATCCGGAATCGCTGTTTCGCGTGCTAGATCAGTGCATTTTCATGCAAGTTTGCGAAATTGGCACAGAAACTCCGATTCGGCTAGCAGGATCACGATTTATTCGAGCTTATGTCAAAATTGACGATTCTTCCTTTCAGAAGTGTATTTCCATGCGGAATCGCTGTTTCGCGTGCTAGATCAGTGCATTTGCAAGCAAATATGCGAAATTGGCACAGAAACTCCGATTCGGCTAGCACGATCACGATTTATTCGAGCTTATGTCAGATTTGACGATTCTTCTTTTCAGAAGTGTATTTCCATGCGGAATCGCTGTTTCGCGTGCTGGATCAGTGTATTTTCATGCAAGTTTGCGAAATTGGCACAGAAACTCCGATTCGGCTAGCACGATCACGATTTATTCGAGCTTATGTCAGATTCGACGATTCTTCGTTTCAGAAGTGTATTTCCATGCGGAATCGCTGTTCCGCGTGCTAGATCAGAGCATTTGCATGCAAGTATGCGAAGTTGGCACAGAAACAACGATTCGGCTAGCACGATCACGATTCATTCGAGATTATGTCAGATTCGACGATTCTTCGTTTAAGAAGTGTATTTCCACGCGGAATCGCTGTTTCGCGTGCTAGATCAGTGCATTTGCAAGCAAATATGCGAAATTGGCACAGAAACAACGATTCGGCAAGCACGATCACGATTTATTCTAGCTTATGTCAGATTCAACGATGCTTCGTTTCAGAAGTGTATTTCCATGCGGAATCGCTGTTTCGCGTGCTAGATCAGTGCATTTGCAAGCAAATATGCGAAATTGGCACAGAAACTCCGATTCGGCTAGCACGATCACGATTTATTCGAGCTTATGTCAGATTTGACGATTCTTCTTTTCAGAAGTGTATTTCCATGCGGAATCGCTGTTTCGCGTGCTGGATCAGTGTATTTTCATGCAAGTTTGCGAAATTGGCACAGAAACTCCGATTCGGCTAGCACGATCACGATTTATTCGAGCTTATGTCAGATTCGACGATTCTTCGTTTCAGAAGTGTATTTCCATGCGGAATCGCTGTTCCGCGTGCTAGATCAGAGCATTTTCATGCAAGTTTGCGAAATTGGCACAGAAACTCCGATTCGGCTAGCACGATCACGATTTATTCGAGCTTATGTCAGATTCGACGATTCTTCGTTTCAGAAGTGTATTTCCATGCGGAATCGCTGTTCCGCGTGCTAGATCAGAGCATTTGCATGCAAGTATGCGAAGTTGGCACAGAAACAACGATTCGCCAAGCACGATCTCGATTTATTCGAGCTTATGTCAGATTCGACGATTCTTCGTATCAGATGTGTATTGCTGTGCGGAATCGCTGTTTCGCGTGCTAGATCAGTGCATTTTCATGCAAGTTTGCGAAATTGGCACAGAAACTCCGATTCGCCAAGCACGATCTCGATTTATTCGAGCTTATGTCAGATTCGACGATTCTTCGTATCAGATGTGTATTGCTGTGCGGAATCGCTGTTTCGCGTGCTAGATCAGTGCATTTTCATGCAAGTTTGCGAAATTGGCACAGAAACTCCGATTCGCCAAGCACGATCTCGATTTATTCGAGCTTATGTCAGATTGACGATTCTTCGTTTCAGAAGTGTATTTCCATGCGGAATCGCTGTTTCGCGTGCTAGATCAGTGCATTTTCATGCAAGTTTGCGAAATTGGCACAGAAACTCCGATTCGGCTAGCACGATCACGATTTATTCGAGCTTATGTCAGATTCGACGATTCTTCGTTTCAGAAGTGTATTTCCATGCGGAATCGCTGTTCCGCGTGCTAGATCAGAGCATTTGCATGCAAGTATGCGAAGTTGGCACAGAAACAACGATTCGACAAGCACGATCTCGATTTATTCGAGCTTATGTCAGATTCGACGATTCTTTGTATCAGATGTGTATTGCTGTGCGGAATCGCTGTTTCGCGTGCTAGATCAGTGCATTTTCATGCAAGTTTGCGAAATTGGCACAGAAACTCCGATTCGGCTAGCACGATCACGATTTATTCGAGCTTATGTCAAAATTGACGATTCTTCGTTTCAGAAGTGTATTTCCATGCGGAATCGCTGTTTCGCGTGCTAGATCAGTGCATTTTCATGCAAGTTTGCGAAATTGGCACAGAAACTCCGATTCGGCTAGCACGATCACGATTTATTCGAGCTTATGTCAGATTCGACGATTCTTCGTTTCAGAAGTGTATTTCCATGCGGAATCGCTGTTCCGCGTTCTAGATCAGTGCATTTTCGTGCAAGTTTGTGAAATTGGCACAGAAACTCCGATTCGGCTAGCACGATCTCGATTTATTCGAGCTTATATCAGATTCGACGATTCTTCGTTTAAGAAGTGTATTACCACGCGGAATCGCTGTTTCGCGTGCTAGATCAGTGCATTTGCAAGCAAGTATGCGAAATTGGCACAGAAACAACGATTCGGCAAGCACGATCACGATTTATTCTAGCTTATGTCAGATTCAACGATTCTTCGTTTCAGAAGTGTATTTCCATGCGGAATCGCTGTTTCGCGTGCTAGATCAGTGCATTTTCATGCAAGTTTGCGAAATTGGCACAGAAACTCCGATTCGGCTAGCACGATCACGATTTACTCGAGCTTATGTCAAAGTTGACGATTCTTCGTTTCAGAAGTGTATTTCTGTGCGGAATCGCTGTTTCGCGTGCTCGATCAGTGCATTTGCATGCAAGTATGCGAAATTAGCTCAGAAACTGCGATTCGGCTACCACGATCTCGATTTATTCGAGCTTATGTCAGATTAGACGATTCTTCGTATCAGATGTGTATTGCTGTGCGGAATCGCTTTTTCGCGTGCAAGATCAGTGCATTTGCATTCAAATATGCGGAATTGGCACAGAAACAACGATTCGGCAAGCACGATCACCATTTATTCGAGCTTATGTCAGATTCGACGGTTCTTTGTTTCACATGACTATTTCTGTGCGGAATCGCTGTATCGCGTGATAGATCAGTGCATGTACATGCAAATACGCGAAATTGGTACAGCAACTCCGATTCGGCCAGCACGATCACGATTCCTTCGAGATTATGTCAGATTCAACGATTCTTCGTTTCAGAAGTGGATTTCCATCCGGAATCGCTGTTTCGCGTGCTAGATCAGTGCATTTTCATGCAAGTTTGCGAAATTGGCACAGAAACTCCGATTCGGCTAGCACGATCACGATTTATTCGAGCTTATGTCAGATTCGACGATTCTTCGTTTCAGAAGTGTATTTCCATGCGGAATCGCTGTTCCGCGTTCTAGATCAGTGCATTTTCGTGCAAGTTTGTGAAATTGGCACAGAAACTCCGATTCGGCTAGCACGATCTCGATTTATTCGAGCTTATATCAGATTCGACGATTCTTCGTTTAAGAAGTGTATTACCACGCGGAATCGCTGTTTCGCGTGCTAGATCAGTGCATTTGCAAGCAAGTATGCGAAATTGGCACAGAAACAACGATTCGGCAAGCACGATCACGATTTATTCTAGCTTATGTCAGATTCAACGATTCTTCGTTTCAGAAGTGTATTTCCATGCGGAATCGCTGTTTCGCGTGCTAGATCAGTGCATTTTCATGCAAGTTTGCGAAATTGGCACAGAAACTCCGATTCGGCTAGCACGATCACGATTTACTCGAGCTTATGTCAAATTTGACGATTCTTCGTTTCAGAAGTGTATTTCTGTGCGGAATCGCTGTTTCGCGTGCTCGATCAGTGCATTTGCATGCAAGTATGCGAAATTAGCTCAGAAACTGCGATTCGGCTACCACGATCTCGATTTATTCGAGCTTATGTCAGATTAGACGATTCTTCGTATCAGATGTGTATTGCTGTGCGGAATCGCTTTTTCGCGTGCAAGATCAGTGCATTTGCATTCAAATATGCGGAATTGGCACAGAAACAACGATTCGGCAAGCACGATCACCATTTATTCGAGCTTATGTCAGATTCGACGATTCTTTGTATCAGATGTGTATTGCTGTGCGGAATCGCTGTTTCGCGTGCTAGATCAGTGCATTTTCATGCAAGTTTGCGAAATTGGCACAGAAACTCCGATTCGGCTAGCACGATCACGATTTATTCGAGCTTATGTCAAAATTGACGATTCTTCGTTTCAGAAGTGTATTTCCATGCGGAATCGCTGTTTCGCGTGCTAGATCAGTGCATTTTCATGCAAGTTTGCGAAATTGGCACAGAAACTCCGATTCGGCTAGCACGATCACGATTTATTCGAGCTTATGTCAGATTCGACGATTCTTCGTTTCAGAAGTGTATTTCCATGCGGAATCGCTGTTCCGCGTTCTAGATCAGTGCATTTTCGTGCAAGTTTGTGAAATTGGCACAGAAACTCCGATTCGGCTAGCACGATCTCGATTTATTCGAGCTTATATCAGATTCGACGATTCTTCGTTTAAGAAGTGTATTACCACGCGGAATCGCTGTTTCGCGTGCTAGATCAGTGCATTTGCAAGCAAGTATGCGAAATTGGCACAGAAACAACGATTCGGCAAGCACGATCACGATTTATTCTAGCTTATGTCAGATTCAACGATTCTTCGTTTCAGAAGTGTATTTCCATGCGGAATCGCTGTTTCGCGTGCTAGATCAGTGCATTTTCATGCAAGTTTGCGAAATTGGCACAGAAACTCCGATTCGGCTAGCACGATCACGATTTACTCGAGCTTATGTCAAATTTGACGATTCTTCGTTTCAGAAGTGTATTTCTGTGCGGAATCGCTGTTTCGCGTGCTCGATCAGTGCATTTGCATGCAAGTATGCGAAATTAGCTCAGAAACTGCGATTCGGCTACCACGATCTCGATTTATTCGAGCTTATGTCAGATTAGACGATTCTTCGTATCAGATGTGTATTGCTGTGCGGAATCGCTTTTTCGCGTGCAAGATCAGTGCATTTGCATTCAAATATGCGGAATTGGCACAGAAACAACGATTCGGCAAGCACGATCACCATTTATTCGAGCTTATGTCAGATTCGACGGTTCTTTGTTTCACATGACTATTTCTGTGCGGAATCGCTGTATCGCGTGATAGATCAGTGCATGTACATGCAAATACGCGAAATTGGTACAGCAACTCCGATTCGGCCAGCACGATCACGATTCATTCGAGCTTATGTCAGATTCAACGATTCTTCGTTTCAGAAGTGGATTTCCATCCGGAATCGCTGTTTCGCGTGCTAGATCAGTGCATTTTCATGCAAGTTTGCGAAATTGGCACAGAAACTCCGATTCGGCTAGCACGATCACGATTTATTCGAGCTTATGTCAGATTCGACGATTCTTCGTTTCAGAAGTGTATTTCCATGCGGAATCGCTGTTCCGCGTGCTAGATCAGAGCATTTGCATGCAAGTATGCGAAGTTGGCACAGAAACAACGATTCGCCAAGCACGATCTCGATTTATTCGAGCTTATGTCAGATTCGACGATTCTTCGTATCAGATGTGTATTGCTGTGCGGAATCGCTGTTTCGCGTGCTAGATCAGTGCATTTTCATGCAAGTTTGCGAAATTGGCACAGAAACTCCGATTCGGCTAGCACGATCACGATTTATTCGAGCTTATGTCAGATTAGACGATTCTTCGTTTCAGAAGTGTATTTCCATGCGGAATCGCTGTTCCGCGTGCTAGATCAGAGCATTTGCATGCAAGTATGCGAAATTGGCACAGAAACTCCGATTCGGCTAGCACGATCACGATTTATTCGAGCTTATGTCAGATTCGACGATTCTTCGTTTCAGAAGTGTATTTCCATGCGGAATCGCTGTTCCGCGTTCTTGATCAGTGCATTTTCGTGCAAGTTTGCGAAATTGGTACAGAAACTCCGATTCGGCTAGCACGATCACGATTTATTCGAGCTTATATCAGATTCGACTATTCTTCGTTTAAGAAGTGTATTTCCACGCGGAATCGCTGTTTCGCGTGCTAGATCAGTGCATTTGCAAGCAAATATGCGAAATTGGCACAGAAACAACGATTCGGCAAGCACGATCACGATTTATTCTAGCTTATGTCAGATTCAACGATTCTTCGTTTCAGAAGTGTATTTCTGTGCGGAATCGCTGTTTCGCGTGTTAGATTAGTGCATTTGCATGCAGGTATGCGAAATTGGCACAGAAACTCCGATTCGGCTAGCACGATCACGATTTATTCGAGCTTATGTCAAAATTGACGATTCTTCGTTTCAGAAGTGTATTTCTGTGCGGAATCGCTGTTTCGCGTGCTAGATCAGTGCATTTGCATGCAAGTATGCGAAGTTGGCACAGAAACAACGATTCGGCAAGCACGATCACGATTTATTCGAGCTTATGTCAGATTTGACGATTCTTCGTTTCAGAAGTGGTTTTCCATCCGGAATCGCTGTTTCGCGTGCTAGATCAGTGCATTTTCATGCAAGTTTGCGAAATTGGCACAGAAACTCCGATTCGGCTAGCAGGATCACGATTTATTCGAGCTTATGTCAAAATTGACGATTCTTCGTTTCAGAAGTGTATTTCCATGCGGAATCGCTGTTTCGCGTGCTAGATCAGTGCATTTGCAAGCAAATATGCGAAATTGGCACAGAAACTCCGATTCGGCTAGCACGATCACGATTTATTCGAGCTTATGTCAGATTTGACGATTCTTCTTTTCAGAAGTGTATTTCCATGCGGAATCGCTGTTTCGCGTGCTGGATCAGTGTATTTTCATGCAAGTTTGCGAAATTGGCACAGAAACTCCGATTCGGCTAGCACGATCACGATTTATTCGAGCTTATGTCAGATTCGACGATTCTTCGTTTCAGAAGTGTATTTCCATGCGGAATCGCTGTTCCGCGTGCTAGATCAGAGCATTTGCATGCAAGTATGCGAAGTTGGCACAGAAACAACGATTCGGCTAGCACGATCACGATTCATTCGAGATTATGTCAGATTCGACGATTCTTCGTTTAAGAAGTGTATTTCCACGCGGAATCGCTGTTTCGCGTGCTAGATCAGTGCATTTGCAAGCAAATATGCGAAATTGGCACAGAAACAACGATTCGGCAAGCACGATCACGATTTATTCTAGCTTATGTCAGATTCAACGATTCTTCGTTTCAGAAGTGTATTTCCATGCGGAATCGCTGTTTCGCGTGCTAGATCAGTGCATTTGCAAGCAAATATGCGAAATTGGCACAGAAACTCCGATTCGGCTAGCACGATCACGATTTATTCGAGCTTATGTCAGATTTGACGATTCTTCTTTTCAGAAGTGTATTTCCATGCGGAATCGCTGTTTCGCGTGCTGGATCAGTGTATTTTCATGCAAGTTTGCGAAATTGGCACAGAAACTCCGATTCGGCTAGCACGATCACGATTTATTCGAGCTTATCTCAGATTCGACGATTCTTCGTTTCAGAAGTGTATTTCCATGCGGAATCGCTGTTCCGCGTGCTAGATCAGAGCATTTTCATGCAAGTTTGCGAAATTGGCACAGAAACTCCGATTCGGCTAGCACGATCACGATTTATTCGAGCTTATGTCAGATTCGACGATTCTTCGTTTCAGAAGTGTATTTCCATGCGGAATCGCTGTTCCGCGTGCTAGATCAGAGCATTTGCATGCAAGTATGCGAAGTTGGCACAGAAACAACGATTCGCCAAGCACGATCTCGATTTATTCGAGCTTATGTCAGATTCGACGATTCTTCGTATCAGATGTGTATTGCTGTGCGGAATCGCTGTTTCGCGTGCTAGATCAGTGCATTTTCATGCAAGTTTGCGAAATTAGCACAGAAACTCCGATTCGGCTAGCACGATCACGATTTATTCGAGCTTATGTCAGATTCGACGATTCTTCGTTTCAGAAGTGTATTTCCATGCGGAATCGCTGTTCCGCGTGCTAGATCAGAGCATTTGCATGCAAGTATGCGAAATTGGCACAGAAACTCCGATTCGGCTAGCACGATCACGATTTATTCGAGCTTATGTCAGATTCGACGATTCTTCGTTTCAGAAGTGTATTTCCATGCGGAATCGCTGTTCCGCGTTCTTGATCAGTGCATTTTCGTGCAAGTTTGCGAAATTGGTACAGAAACTCCGATTCGGCTAGCACGATCACGATTTATTCGAGCTTATATCAGATTCGACTATTCTTCGTTTAAGAAGTGTATTTCCACGCGGAATCGCTGTTTCGCGTGCTAGATCAGTGCATTTGCAAGCAAATATGCGAAATTGGCACAGAAACAACGATTCGGCAAGCACGATCACGATTTATTCGAGCTTATGTCAGATTCGACGATTCTTCGTTTAAGAAGTGTATTTCCACGCGGAATCGCTGTTCCGCGTGCTAGATCAGAGCATTTGCATGCAAGTATGCGAAGTTGGCACAGAAACAACGATTCGCCAAGCACGATCTCGATTTATTCGAGCTTATGCCAGATTCGACGATTCTTCGTATCAGATGTGTATTGCTGTGCGGAATCGCTGTTTTGCGTGCTAGATCAGTGCATTTTCATGCAAGTTTGCGAAATTGGCACAGAAACTCCGATTCGGCTAGCACGATCACGATTTATTCGAGCTTATGTCAAAATTGACGATTCTTCGTTTCAGAAGTGTATTTC
The DNA here is from genome assembly GCF_051020765.1 of Lasioglossum baleicum. Taxonomy (NCBI): domain Eukaryota; kingdom Metazoa; phylum Arthropoda; class Insecta; order Hymenoptera; family Halictidae; genus Lasioglossum; species Lasioglossum baleicum. The sequence continues at coordinate 12,137 of NW_027469834.1, read as the reverse complement.
CACGCGGAATCGCTGTTTCGCGTGCTAGATCAGTGCATTTGCAAGCAAATATGCGAAATTGGCACAGAAACTCCGATTCGGCTAGCACGATCACGATTTATTCGAGCTTATGTCAGATTCGACGATTCTTCGTTTCAGAAGTGTATTTCCATGCGGAATCGCTGTTCCGCGTGCTAGATCAGAGCATTTGCATGCAAGTATGCGAAGTTGGCACAGAAACAACGATTCGGCTAGCACGATCACGATTCATTCGAGATTATGTCAGATTCGACGATTCTTCGTTTAAGAAGTGTATTTCCACGCGGAATCGCTGTTTCGCGTGCTAGATCAGTGCATTTGCAAGCAAATATGCGAAATTGGCACAGAAACAACGATTCGGCAAGCACGATCACGATTTATTCTAGCTTATGTCAGATTCAACGATTCTTCGTTTCAGAAGTGTATTTCCATGCGGAATCGCTGTTTCGCGTGCTAGATCAGTGCATTTTCATGCAAGTTTGCGAAATTGGCACAGAAACTCCGATTTGGCTAGCACGATCACGATTTATTCGAGCTTATGTCAAAATTGACGATTCTTCGTTTCAGAAGTGTATTTCTGTGCGGAATCGCTGTTTCGCGTGCTCGATCAGTGCATTTGCATGCAAGTATGCGAAATTGGCTCAGAAACTGCGATTCGGCTACCACGATCTCGATTTATTCGAGCTTATGTCAGATTAGACGATTCTTCGTATCAGATGTGTATTGCTGTGCGGAATCGCTTTTTCGCGTGCAAGATCAGTGCATTTGCATTCAAATATGCGGAATTGGCACAGAAACAACGATTCGGCAAGCACGATCACCATTTATTCGAGCTTATGTCAGATTCGACGGTTCTTTGTTTCACATGACTATTTCTGTGCGGAATCGCTGTATCGCGTGATAGATCAGTGCATGTACATGCAAATACGCGAAATTGGTACAGCAACTCGATTCGGCCAGCACGATCACGATTCATTCGAGCTTATGTCAGATTCAACGATTCTTCGTTTCAGAAGTGGATTTCCATCCGGAAATCGCTGTTTCGCGTGCTAGATCAGTGCATTTTCATGCAAGTTTGCGAAATTGGCACAGAAACTCCGATTCGGCTAGCACGATCACGATTTATTCGAGCTTATGTCAGATTCGACGATTCTTCGTTTCAGAAGTGTATTTCCATGCGGAATCGCTGTTCCGCGTGCTAGATCAGAGCATTTGCATGCAAGTATGCGAAGTTGGCACAGAAACAACGATTCGCCAAGCACGATCTCGATTTATTCGAGCTTATGTCAGATTCGACGATTCTTCGTATCAGATGTGTATTGCTGTGCGGAATCGCTGTTTCGCGTGCTAGATCAGTGCATTTTCATGCAAGTTTGCGAAATTGGCACAGAAACTCCGATTCGGCTACCACTATCTCGATTTATTCGAGCTTATGTCAGATTAGACGATTCTTCGTATCAGATGTGTATTGCTTTGCGGAATCGCTTTTTCGCGTGCAAGATCAGTGCATTTGCATGCAAATATGCGGAATTGGCACAGAAACAACGATTCGGCAAGCACGATCACCATTTATTCGAGCTTATGTCAGATTCGACGGTTCTTTGTTTCACATGACTATTTCTGTGCGGAATCGCTGTATCGCGTGATAGATCAGAGCATTTGCATGCAAGTATGCGAAATTGGCACAGAAACTCCGATTCGGCTAGCACGATCACGATTCATTCGAGCTTATGTCAGATTCGACGATTCTTCGTTTCAGAAGTGTATTTCCATGCGGAATCGCTGTTCCGCGTTCTTGATCAGTGCATTTTCGTGCAAGTTTGCGAAATTGGTACAGAAACTCCGATTCGGCTAGCACGATCACGATTTATTCGAGCTTATATCAGATTCGACTATTCTTCGTTTAAGAAGTGTATTTCCACGCGGAATCGCTGTTTCGCGTGCTAGATCAGTGCATTTGCAAGCAAATATGCGAAATTGGCACAGAAACAACGATTCGGCAAGCACGATCACGATTTATTCTAGCTTATGTCAGATTCAACGATTCTTCGTTTCAGAAGTGTATTTCTGTGCGGAATCGCTGTTTCGCGTGTTAGATTAGTGCATTTGCATGCAAGTATGCGAAATTGGCACAGAAACTCCGATTCGGCTAGCACGATCACGATTTATTCGAGCTTATGTCAGATTCGACGATTCTTCGTTTAAGAAGTGTATTTCCACGCGGAATCGCTGTTCCGCGTGCTAGATCAGAGCATTTGCATGCAAGTATGCGAAGTTGGCACAGAAACAACGATTCGCCAAGCACGATCTCGATTTATTCGAGCTTATGCCAGATTCGACGATTCTTCGTATCAGATGTGTATTGCTGTGCGGAATCGCTGTTTTGCGTGCTAGATCAGTGTATTTTCATGCAAGTTTGCGAAATTGGCACAGAAACTCCGATTCGGCTAGCACGATCACGATTTATTCGAGCTTATGTCAGATTCAACGATTCTTCGTTTCAGAAGTGGTTTTCCATCCGGAATCGCTGATTCGCGTGCTAGATCAGTGCATTTTCATGCAAGTTTGCGAAATTGGCACAGAAACTCCGATTCGGCTAGCAGGATCACGATTTATTCGAGCTTATGTCAAAATTGACGATTCTTCGTTTCAGAAGTGTATTTCCATGCGGAATCGCTGTTTCGCGTGCTAGATCAGTGCATTTGCAAGCAAATATGCGAAATTGGCACAGAAACTCCGATTCGGCTAGCACGATCACGATTTATTCGAGCTTATGTCAGATTTGACGATTCTTCTTTTCAGAAGTGTATTTCCATGCGGAATCGCTGTTTCGCGTGCTGGATCAGTGTATTTTCATGCAAGTTTGCGAAATTGGCACAGAAACTCCGATTCGGCTAGCACGATCACGATTTATTCGAGCTTATGTCAAAATTGACGATTCTTCGTTTCAGAAGTGTATTTCCATGCGGAATCGCTGTTCCGCGTGCTAGATCAGAGCATTTGCATGCAAGTATGCGAAGTTGGCACAGAAACAACGATTCGCCAAGCACGATCTCGATTTATTCGAGCTTATGTCAGATTCGACGATTCTTCGTTTCAGATGTGTATTGCTGTGCGGAATCGCTGTTTCGCGTGCTAGATCAGTGCATTTTCATGCAAGTTTGCGAAATTGGCACAGAAACTCCGATTCGGCTACCAGGATCACGATTTATTCGAGCTTATGTCAAAATTGACGATTCTTCGTTTCAGAAGTGTATTTCCATGCGGAATCGCTGTTTCGCGTGCTAGATCAGTGCATTTTCATGTAAGTTTGCGAAATTGGCACAGAAACTCCGATACGGCTAGCACGATCACGATTTATTCGAGCTTATGTCAGATTCGACGATTCTTCGTTTCAGAAGTGTATTTCCATGCGGAATCGCTGTTCCGCGTGCTAGATCAGAGCATTTGCATGCAAGTATGCGAAGTTGGCACAGAAACAACGATTCGGCTAGCACGATCACGATTCAATCGAGATTATGTCAGATTCGACGATTCTTCGTTTAAGAAGTGTATTTCCACGCGGAATCGCTGTTTCGCGTGCTAGATCAGTGCATTTGCAAGCAAATATGCGAAATTGGCACAGAAACAACGATTCGGCAAGCACGATCACGATTTATTCTAGCTTATGTCAGATTCAACGATTCTTCGTTTCAGAAGTGTATTTCCATGCGGAATCGCTGTTTCGCGTGCTAGATCAGTGCATTTTCATGCAAGTTTGCGAAATTGGCACAGAAACTCCGATTCGGCTAGCACGATCACGATTTATTCGAGCTTATGTCAAAATTGACGATTCTTCGTTTCAGAAGTGTATTTCTGTGCGGAATCGCTTTTTCACGTGCTAGATCAGTGCATTTGCATGCAAGTATGCGAAATTGGCTCAGAAACTACGATTCGGCTAGCACGATCACGATTTATTCGAGATTATGTCAGATTCGACGATTCTTCGTTTAAGAAGTGTATGTCCACGCAGAATCGCTGTTTCGCGTGCTAGATCAGTGCATTTGTATGCAAATATGCGAAATTGGCACAGAAACAACGATTCGGCAAGCACGATCACGATTTATTCTAGCTTATGTCAGATTCAACGATTCTTCGTTTCAGAAGTGTATTTCTGTGCGGAATCGCTGTTTCGCGTGCTAGATTAGTGCATTTGCATGCAAGTATGCGAAATTGGCACAGAAACTCCGATTCGGCTAGCACGATCACGATTTATTCGAGCTTATGTCAGATTCGACGATTCTTCGTTTCAGAAGTGTATTTCTGTGCGGAATCGCTGTTTCGCGTGCTCGATTTATTCGAGCTTATGTCAGATTAGACGATTCTTCGTATCAGATGTGTATTGCTGTGCGGAATCGCTTTTTCGCGTGCAAGATCAGTGCATTTGCATGCAAATATGCGGAATTGGCACAGAAACAACGATTCGGCAAGCACGATCACCATTTATTCGAGCTTATGTCAGATTCGACGGTTCTTTGTTTCACATGACTATTTCTGTGCGGAATCGCTGTATCGCGTGATAGATCAGTGCATGTACATGCAAATACGCGAAATTGGCATAGAAACTCCGATTCGGCCAGCACGATCACGATTCATTCGAGCTTATGTCAGATTCAACGATTCTTCGTTTCAGAAGTGTATTTCCATGTGGAATCGCTGTTTCGCGTGCTAACTCAGTGCGTTTTCATGCACGTTTGCGAAATTGGCACAGAAACTCCGATTCGGCTAGCACGATCACGATTTATTCGAGCTTATGTCAGATTCGACGATTCTTCGTTTCAGAAGTGTATTTCCATGCGGAATCGCTGTTCCGCGTGCTAGATCAGAGCATTTGCATGCAAGTATGCGAAGTTGGCACAGAAACAACGATTCGCCAAGCACGATCTCGATTTATTCGAGCTTATGTCAGATTCGACGATTCTTCGTATCAGATGTGTATTGCTGTGCGGAATCGCTTTTTCGCGTGCAAGATCAGTGCATTTGCAAGCAAATATGCGAAATTGGCACAGAAACAACGAATCGGCAAGCACGATCACGATTTATTCTAGCTTATGTCAGATTCAACGATTCTTCGTTTCAGAAGTGTATTTCTGTGCGGAATCGCTGTTTCGCGTGTTAGATTAGTGCATTTGCATGCAAGTATGCGAAATTGGCACAGAAACTCCGATTCGGCTAGCACGATCACGATTTATTCGAGCTTATGTCAAAATTGACGATTCTTCGTTTCAGAAGTGTATTTCTGTGCGGAATCGCTGTTTCGCGTGCTCGATCAGTGCATTTGCATGCAAGTATGCGAAATTGGCTCAGAAACTGCGATTCGGCTACCACGATCTCGATTTATTCGAGCTTATGTCAGATTAGACGATTCTTCGTATCAGATGTGTATTGCTGTGCGGAATCGCTTTTTCGCGTGCAAGATCAGTGCATTTGCATTCAAATATGCGGAATTGGCACAGAAACAACGATTCGGCAAGCACGATCACCATTTATTCGAGCTTATGTCAGATTCGACGGTTCTTTGTTTCACATGACTATTTCTGTGCGGAATCGCTGTATCGCGTGATAGATCAGTGCATGTACATGCAAATACGCGAAATTGGTACAGCAACTCCGATTCGGCCAGCACGATCACGATTCATTCGAGCTTATGTCAGATTCAACGATTCTTCGTTTCAGAAGTGGATTTCCATCCGGAATCGCTGTTTCGCGTGCTAGATCAGTGCATTTTCATGCAAGTTTGCGAAATTGGCACAGAAACTCCGATTCGGCTAGCACGATCACGATTTATTCGAGCTTATGTCAGATTCGACGATTCTTCGTTTCAGAAGTGTATTTCCATGCGGAATCGCTGTTCCGCGTGCTAGATCAGAGCATTTGCATGCAAGTATGCGAAGTTGGCACAGAAACAACGATTCGCCAAGCACGATCTCGATTTATTCGAGCTTATGTCAGATTCGACGATTCTTCGTATCAGATGTGTATTGCTGTGCGGAATCGCTGTTTCGCGTGCTAGATCAGTGCATTTTCATGCAAGTTTGCGAAATTGGCACAGAAACTCCGATTCGGCTACCACTATCTCGATTTATTCCAGCTTATGTCAGATTAGACGATTCTTCGTATCAGATGTGTATTGCTTTGCGGAATCGCTTTTTCGCGTGCAAGATCAGTGCATTTGCATGCAAATATGCGGAATTGGCACAGAAACAACGATTCGGCAAGCACGATCACCATTTATTCGAGCTTATGTCAGATTCGACGGTTCTTTGTTTCACATGACTATTTCTGTGCGGAATCGCTGTATCGCGTGATAGATCAGAGCATTTGCATGCAAGTATGCGAAATTGGCACAGAAACTCCGATTCGGCTAGCACGATCACGATTCATTCGAGCTTATGTCAGATTCGACGATTCTTCGTTTCAGAAGTGTATTTCCATGCGGAATCGCTGTTCCGCGTTCTTGATCAGTGCATTTTCGTGCAAGTTTGCGAAATTGGTACAGAAACTCCGATTCGGCTAGCACGATCACGATTTATTCGAGCTTATATCAGATTCGACTATTCTTCGTTTAAGAAGTGTATTTCCACGCGGAATCGCTGTTTCGCGTGCTAGATCAGTGCATTTGCAAGCAAATATGCGAAATTGGCACAGAAACAACGATTCGGCAAGCACGATCACGATTTATTCTAGCTTATGTCAGATTCAACGATTCTTCGTTTCAGAAGTGTATTTCTGTGCGGAATCGCTGTTTCGCGTGTTAGATTAGTGCATTTGCATGCAAGTATGCGAAATTGGCACAGAAACTCCGATTCGGCTAGCACGATCACGATTTATTCGAGCTTATGTCAGATTCGACGATTCTTCGTTTAAGAAGTGTATTTCCACGCGGAATCGCTGTTCCGCGTGCTAGATCAGAGCATTTGCATGCAAGTATGCGAAGTTGGCACAGAAACAACGATTCGCCAAGCACGATCTCGATTTATTCGAGCTTATGCCAGATTCGACGATTCTTCGTATCAGATGTGTATTGCTGTGCGGAATCGCTGTTTTGCGTGCTAGATCAGTGTATTTTCATGCAAGTTTGCGAAATTGGCACAGAAACTCCGATTCGGCTAGCACGATCACGATTTATTCGAGCTTATGTCAGATTCAACGATTCTTCGTTTCAGAAGTGGTTTTCCATCCGGAATCGCTGATTCGCGTGCTAGATCAGTGCATTTTCATGCAAGTTTGCGAAATTGGCACAGAAACTCCGATTCGGCTAGCAGGATCACGATTTATTCGAGCTTATGTCAAAATTGACGATTCTTCGTTTCAGAAGTGTATTTCCATGCGGAATCGCTATTTCGCGTGCTAGATCAGTGCATTTGCAAGCAAATATGCGAAATTGGCACAGAAACTCCGATTCGGCTAGCACGATCACGATTTATTCGAGCTTATGTCAGATTTGACGATTCTTCTTTTCAGAAGTGTATTTCCATGCGGAATCGCTGTTTCGCGTGCTGGATCAGTGTATTTTCATGCAAGTTTGCGAAATTGGCACAGAAACTCCGATTCGGCTAGCACGATCACGATTTATTCGAGCTTATGTCAAAATTGACGATTCTTCGTTTCAGAAGTGTATTTCCATGCGGAATCGCTGTTCCGCGTGCTAGATCAGAGCATTTGCATGCAAGTATGCGAAGTTGGCACAGAAACAACGATTCGCCAAGCACGATCTCGATTTATTCGAGCTTATGTCAGATTCGACGATTCTTCGTTTCAGATGTGTATTGCTGTGCGGAATCGCTGTTTCGCGTGCTAGATCAGTGCATTTTCATGCAAGTTTGCGAAATTGGCACAGAAACTCCGATTCGGCTACCAGGATCACGATTTATTCGAGCTTATGTCAAAATTGACGATTCTTCGTTTCAGAAGTGTATTTCCATGCGGAATCGCTGTTTCGCGTGCTAGATCAGTGCATTTTCATGTAAGTTTGCGAAATTGGCACAGAAACTCCGATACGGCTAGCACGATCACGATTTATTCGAGCTTATGTCAGATTCGACGATTCTTCGTTTCAGAAGTGTATTTCCATGCGGAATCGCTGTTCCGCGTGCTAGATCAGAGCATTTGCATGCAAGTATGCGAAGTTGGCACAGAAACAACGATTCGGCTAGCACGATCACGATTCAATCGAGATTATGTCAGATTCGACGATTCTTCGTTTAAGAAGTGTATTTCCACGCGGAATCGCTGTTTCGCGTGCTAGATCAGTGCATTTGCAAGCAAATATGCGAAATTGGCACAGAAACAACGATTCGGCAAGCACGATCACGATTTATTCTAGCTTATGTCAGATTCAACGATTCTTCGTTTCAGAAGTGTATTTCCATGCGGAATCGCTGTTTCGCGTGCTAGATCAGTGCATTTTCATGCAAGTTTGCGAAATTGGCACAGAAACTCCGATTCGGCTAGCACGATCACGATTTATTCGAGCTTATGTCAAAATTGACGATTCTTCGTTTCAGAAGTGTATTTCTGTGCGGAATCGCTTTTTCACGTGCTAGATCAGTGCATTTGCATGCAAGTATGCGAAATTGGCTCAGAAACTACGATTCGGCTAGCACGATCACGATTTATTCGAGATTATGTCAGATTCGACGATTCTTCGTTTAAGAAGTGTATGTCCACGCAGAATCGCTGTTTCGCGTGCTAGATCAGTGCATTTGTATGCAAATATGCGAAATTGGCACAGAAACAACGATTCGGCAAGCACGATCACGATTTATTCTAGCTTATGTCAGATTCAACGATTCTTCGTTTCAGAAGTGTATTTCTGTGCGGAATCGCTGTTTCGCGTGCTAGATTAGTGCATTTGCATGCAAGTATGCGAAATTGGCACAGAAACTCCGATTCGGCTAGCACGATCACGATTTATTCGAGCTTATGTCAGATTCGACGATTCTTCGTTTCAGAAGTGTATTTCTGTGCGGAATCGCTGTTTCGCGTGCTCGATTTATTCGAGCTTATGTCAGATTAGACGATTCTTCGTATCAGATGTGTATTGCTGTGCGGAATCGCTTTTTCGCGTGCAAGATCAGTGCATTTGCATGCAAATATGCGGAATTGGCACAGAAACAACGATTCGGCAAGCACGATCACCATTTATTCGAGCTTATGTCAGATTCGACGGTTCTTTGTTTCACATGACTATTTCTGTGCGGAATCGCTGTATCGCGTGATAGATCAGTGCATGTACATGCAAATACGCGAAATTGGCATAGAAACTCCGATTCGGCCAGCACGATCACGATTCATTCGAGCTTATGTCAGATTCAACGATTCTTCGTTTCAGAAGTGTATTTCCATGTGGAATCGCTGTTTCGCGTGCTAACTCAGTGCGTTTTCATGCACGTTTGCGAAATTGGCACAGAAACTCCGATTCGGCTAGCACGATCACGATTTATTCGAGCTTATGTCAGATTCGACGATTCTTCGTTTCAGAAGTGTATTTCCATGCGGAATCGCTGTTCCGCGTGCTAGATCAGAGCATTTGCATGCAAGTATGCGAAGTTGGCACAGAAACAACGATTCGCCAAGCACGATCTCGATTTATTCGAGCTTATGTCAGATTCGACGATTCTTCGTATCAGATGTGTATTGCTGTGCGGAATCGCTTTTTCGCGTGCAAGATCAGTGCATTTGCAAGCAAATATGCGAAATTGGCACAGAAACAACGAATCGGCAAGCACGATCACGATTTATTCTAGCTTATGTCAGATTCAACGATTCTTCGTTTCAGAAGTGTATTTCTGTGCGGAATCGCTGTTTCGCGTGTTAGATTAGTGCATTTGCATGCAAGTATGCGAAATTGGCACAGAAACTCCGATTCGGCTAGCACGATCACGATTTATTCGAGCTTATGTCAGATTCGACGATTCTTCGTTTAAGAAGTGTATTTCCACGCGGAATCGCTGTTCCGCGTGCTAGATCAGAGCATTTGCATGCAAGTATGCGAAGTTGGCACAGAAACAACGATTCGCCAAGCACGATCTCGATTTATTCGAGCTTATGTCAGATTCGACGATTCTTCGTTTCAGAAGTGTATTTCCATGCGGAATCGCTGTTCCGCGTGCTAGATCAGTGCATTTTCATGCAAGTTTGCGAAATTGGCACAGGAACTCCGATTCGGCTAGCACGATCACGATTTATTCGAGCTTATGTCAGATTCGACGATTCTTCGTTTCAGAAGTGTATTTCCATGCGGAATCGCTGTTCCGCGTGCTAGATCAGAGCATTTGCATGCAAGTATGCGAAATTGGCACAGAAACTCCGATTCGGCTAGCACGATCACGATTTATTCGAGCTTATGTCAGATTCGACGATTCTTCGTTTCAGAAGTGTATTTCCATGCGGAATCGCTGTTCCGCGTGCTAGATCAGTGCATTTGTATGCAAGTATGCGAAATTGGCACAGAAACTCCGATTCGCCAAGCACGATCTCGATTTATTCGAGCTTATGTCAGATTTGACGATTCTTCGTTTCAGAAGTGTATTTCCATGCGGAATCGCTGTTTCGCGTGCTAGATCAGTGCATTTTCATGCAAGTTTGCGAAATTGGCACAGAAACTCCGATTCGGCTAGCACGATCACGATTTATTCGAGCTTATGTCAGATTCGACGATTCTTCGTTTCAGAAGTGTATTTCCATGCGGAATCGCTGTTCCGCGTGCTAGATCAGAGCATTTGCATGCAAGTATGCGAAATTGGCACAGAAACTCCGATTTAGCTAGCACGATCACGATTTATTCGAGCTTATGTCAGATTCGACGATTCTTCGTTTCAGAAGTGTATTTCCATGCGGAATCGCTGTTCCGCGTGCTAGATCAGAGCATTTGCATGCAAGTATGCGAAGTTGGCACAGAAACAACGATTCGGCAAGCACGATCACGATTTATTCTAGCTTATGTCAGATTCAACGATTCTTCGTTTCAGAAGTGTATTTCCATGCGGAATCGCTGTTCCGCGTGCTAGATCAGAGCATTTGCATGCAAGTATGCGAAATTGGCACAGAAACTCCGATTCGGCTAGCACGATCACGATTCATTCGAGATTATGTCAGATTCGACGATTCTTCGTTTAAGAAGTGTATTTCCACGCGGAATCGCTGTTTCGCGTGCTAGATCAGTGCATTTGCAAGCAAATATGCGAAATTGGCACAGAAACAACGATTCGGCAAGCACGATCACGATTTATTCTAGCTTATGTCAGATTCAACGATTCTTCGTTTCAGAAGTGTATTTCCATCCGGAATCGCTGTTTCGCGTGCTAGATCAGTGCATTTTCATGCAAGTTTGCGAAATTGTCACAGAAACTCCGATTCGGCTAGCACGATCACGATTTATTCGAGCTTATGTCAAAATTGACGATTCTTCGTTTCAGAAGTGTATTTCTGTGCGGAATTGCTGTTTCGCGTGCTAGATCAGTGCATTTGCATGCAAGTATGCGAAATTGGCTCAGAAACTACGATTCGGCAAGCACGATCACGATTTATTCTAGCTTATGTCAGATTCAACGATTCTTCGTTTCAGAAGTGTATTTCCATGCGGAATCGCTGTTCCGCGTGCTAGATCAGAGCATTTGCATGCAAGTATGCGAAGTTGGCACAGAAACAACGATTCGGCAAGCACGATCACGATTTATTCTAGCTTATGTCAGATTCAACGATTCTTCGTTTCAGAAGTGTATTTCCATGCGGAATCGCTGTTCCGCGTGCTAGATCAGAGCATTTGCATGGAAGTATGCGAAGTTGGCTCAGAAACAACGATTCGGCAAGCACGATCACGATTTATTCTAGCTTATGTCAGATTCAACGATTCTTCGTTTCAGAAGTGTATTTCCATGCGGAATCGCTGTTCCGCGTGCTAGATCAGAGCACTTGCATGCAAGTATGCGAAGTTGGCACAGAAACAACGATTCGCCAAGCACGATCTCGATTTATTCGAGCTTATGTCAGATTCGACGATTCTTCGTATCAGATGTGTATTGCTGTGCGGAATCGCTTTTTCGCGTGCAAGATCAGTGCATTTGCAAGCAAATATG
>NW_027469833.1:0-59971 GCF_051020765.1 Lasioglossum baleicum | reverse complement strand
CAGGCTAGTCGAGTAAAAACACGTGCTAGAGGATGCATCCCGCAGGCTAGTCGAGTAAAAACACGTGCGAGAGGATGCATCCCGCAGGCTAGTCGAGTAAAAACACGTGCGAGGTTTTGTGGGATGCGCATGCGCAGGTTTTTTGGGATGCGCATGGCTAGTCGAGCAAAAACACGTGCGAGAGGATGCATCCCGCAGGCTAGTCGAGTAAAAACACGTGCGAGAGGATGCATCCTGCAGGCTAGTCGAGTAAAAACACGTGCGAGAGGATGCATCCCGCAGGCTAGTCGAGTAAAAACACGTGCGAGAGGATGCATCCTGCAGGCTAGTCGAGTAAAAACACGTGCGAGAGGATGCATCCCGCAGGCTAGTCGAGTAAAAACACGTGCGAGGTTTTGTGGGATGCGCATGCGCAGGTTTTTTGGGATGCGCATGGCTAGTCGAGCAAAAACACGTGCGAGAGGATGCATCCCGCAGGGTAGTCGAGTAAAAACACGTGCGAGAGGATGCATCCCGCAGGCTAGTCGAGTAAAAACACGTGCGAGGTTTTGTGGGATGCGCATGCGCAGGTTTTGTGGGATGCGCATGCGCAGGTTTTTTGGGATGCGCATGCCTAGTCGAGCAAAAACACGTGCGAGAGGATGCATCCCGCAGGCTAGTCGAGCAAAAACACGTGCGAGAGGATGCATCCCGCAGGCTAGTCGAGTAAAAACACGTGCGAGAGGATGCATCCCGCAGGCTAGTCGAGTAAAAACACGTGCGAGAGGATGCATCCCGCAGGCTAGTCGAGTAAAAACACGTGCGGGAGGATGCATCCCGCAGGCTAGTCGAGTAAAAACACGTGCGAGAGGATGCATCCTGCAGGCTAGTCGAGTAAAAACACGTGCGAGAGGATGCATCCCGCAGGCTAGTCGAGTAAAAACACGTGCGAGGTTTTGTGGGATGCGCATGCGCAGGTTTTGTGGGATGCGCATGCGCAGGTTTTTTGGGATGCGCATGGCTAGTCGAGTAAAAACACGTGCGAGAGGATGCATCCCGCAGGCTAGTCGAGTAAAAACACGTGCGAGAGGATGCATCCCGCAGGCTAGTCGAGTAAAAACACGTGCGAGGTTTTGTGGGATGCGCATGCGCAGGTTTTGTGGGATGCGCATGCGCAGGTTTTTTGGGATGCGCATGGCTAGTCGAGCAAAAACACGTGCGAGAGGATGCATCCCGCAGGCTAGTCGAGTAAAAACACGTGCGAGGTTTTGTGGGATGCGCATGCGCAGGTTTTGTGGGATGCGCATGCGCAGGTTTTTTGGGATGCGCATGCCTAGTCGAGCAAAAACACGTGCGAGAGGATGCATCCCGCAGGCTAGTCGAGCAAAAACACGTGCGAGAGGATGCATCCCGCAGGCTAGTCGAGTAAAAACACGTGCGAGAGGATGCATCCCGCAGGCTAGTCGAGTAAAAACACGTGCGAGAGGATGCATCCCGCAGGCTAGTCGAGTAAAAACACGTGCGAGGTTTTGTGGGATGCGCATGCGCAGGTTTTGTGGGATGCGCATGCGCAGGTTTTTTGGGATGCGCATGGCTAGTCGAGCAAAAACACGTGCGAGAGGATGCATCCCGCAGGCTAGTCGAGTAAAAACACGTGCGAGAGGATGCATCCCGCAGGCTAGTCGAGTAAAAACACGTGCGAGGTTTTGTGGGATGCGCATGCGCAGGTTTTGTGGGATGAGCATGCGCAGGTTTTTTGGGATGCGCATGGCTAGTCGAGCAAAAACACGTGCGAGAGGATGCATCCCGCAGGGTAGTCGAGTAAAAACACGTGCGAGAGGATGCATCCCGCAGGCTAGTCGAGTAAAAACACGTGCGAGGTTTTGTGGGATGCGCATGCGCAGGTTTTGTGGGATGCGCATGCGCAGGTTTTGTGGGATGCGCATGCGCAGGTTTTTTGGGATGCCCATGGCTAGTCGAGCAAAAACACGTGCGAGAGGATGCATCCCGCAGGCTAGTTGAGCAAAAACACGTGCGAGAGGATGCATCCCGCAGGCTAGTCGAGTAAAAACACGTGCGAGGTTTTGTGGGATGCGCATGCGCAGGTTTTTTGGGATGCGCATGCCTAGTCGAGCAAAAACACGTGCGAGAGGATGCATCCCGCAGGCTAGTCGAGCAAAAACACGTGCGAGAGGATGCATCCCGCAGGCTAGTCGAGTAAAAACACGTCCGAGAGGATGCATCCCGCAGGCTAGTCGAGTAAAAACACGTGCGAGAGGATGCATCCCGCAGGCTAGTCGAGTAAAAACACGTGCGAGAGGATGCATCCCGCAGGCTAGTCGAGTAAAAACACGTGCGAGGTTTTGTGGGATGCGCATGCGCAGGTTTTGTGGGATGCGCATGCGCAGGTTTTTTGGGATGCGCATGGCTAGTCGAGCAAAAACACGTGCGAGAGGATGCATCCCGCAGGCTAGTCGAGTAAAAACACGTGCGAGAGGATGCATCCTGCAGGCTAGTCGAGTAAAAACACGTGCGAGAGGATGCATCCCGCAGGCTAGTCGAGTAAAAACACGTGCGAGGTTTTGTGGGATGCGCATGCGCAGGTTTTGTGGGATGCGCATGCGCAGGTTTTTTGGGATGCGCATGGCTAGTCGAGCAAAAACACGTGCGAGAGGATGCATCCCGCAGGCTAGTCGAGTAAAAACACGTGCGAGGTTTTGTGGGATGCGCATGCGCAGGTTTTGTGGGATGCGCATGCGCAGGTTTTTTGGGATGCGCATGCGCAGGTTTTTTGGGATGCGCATGCCTAGTCGAGCAAAAACACGTGCGAGAGGATGCATCCCGCAGGCTAGTCGAGCAAAAACACGTGCGAGAGGATGCATCCCGCAGGCTAGTCGAGTAAAAACACGTGCGAGAGGATGCATCCCGCAGGCTAGTCGAGTAAAAACACGTGCGAGAGGATGCATCCCGCAGGCTAGTCGAGTAAAAACACGTGCGAGGTTTTGTGGGATGCGCATGCGCAGGTTTTGTGGGATGCGCATGCGCAGGTTTTTTGGGATGCGCATGGCTAGTCGAGCAAAAACACGTGCGAGAGGATGCATCCCGCAGGCTAGTCGAGTAAAAACACGTGCGAGAGGATGCATCCCGCAGGCTAGTCGAGTAAAAACACGTGCGAGGTTTTGTGGGATGCGCATGCGCAGGTTTTGTGGGATGAGCATGCGCAGGTTTTTTGGGATGCGCATGGCTAGTCGAGCAAAAACACGTGCGAGAGGATGCATCCCGCAGGGTAGTCGAGTAAAAACACGTGCGAGAGGATGCATCCCGCAGGCTAGTCGAGTAAAAACACGTGCGAGGTTTTGTGGGATGCGCATGCGCAGGTTTTGTGGGATGCGCATGCGCAGGTTTTGTGGGATGCGCATGCGCAGGTTTTTTGGGATGCCCATGGCTAGTCGAGCAAAAACACGTGCGAGAGGATGCATCCCGCAGGCTAGTTGAGCAAAAACACGTGCGAGAGGATGCATCCCGCAGGCTAGTCGAGTAAAAACACGTGCGAGGTTTTGTGGGATGCGCATGCGCAGGTTTTTTGGGATGCGCATGCCTAGTCGAGCAAAAACACGTGCGAGAGGATGCATCCCGCAGGCTAGTCGAGCAAAAACACGTGCGAGAGGATGCATCCCGCAGGCTAGTCGAGTAAAAACACGTGCGAGAGGATGCATCCCGCAGGCTAGTCGAGTAAAAACACGTGCGAGAGGATGCATCCCGCAGGCTAGTCGAGTAAAAACACGTGCGAGAGGATGCATCCCGCAGGCTAGTCGAGTAAAAACACGTGCGAGGTTTTGTGGGATGCGCATGCGCAGGTTTTGTGGGATGCGCATGCGCAGGTTTTGTGGGATGCGCATGCGCAGGTTCTTTGGGATGCCCATGGCTAGTCGAGCAAAAACACGTGCGAGAGGATGCATCCCGCAGGCTAGTTGAGCAAAAACACGTGCGAGAGGATGCATCCCGCAGGCTAGTCGAGTAAAAACACGTGCGAGGTTTTGTGGGATGCGCATGCGCAGGTTTTTTGGGATGCGCATGGCTAGTCGAGCAAAAACACGTGCGAGAGGATGCATCCCGCAGGCTAGTCGAGTAAAAAACACGTGCGAGAGGATGCATCCCGCAGGCTAGTCGAGTAAAAACACGTGCGAGAGGATGCATCCTGCAGGCTAGTCGAGTAAAAACACGTGCGAGAGGATGCATCCCGCAGGCTAGTCGAGTAAAAACACGTGCGAGGTTTTGTGGGATGCGCATGCGCAGGTTTTGTGGGATGAGCATGCGCAGGTTTTTTGGGATGCGCATGGCTAGTCGAGTAAAAACACGTGCGAGAGGATGCATCCCGCAGGCTAGTCGAGTAAAAACACGTGCGAGAGGATGCATCCCGCAGGCTAGTCGAGTAAAAACACGTGCGAGGTTTTGTGGGATGCGCATACGCAGGTTTTGTGGGATGCGCATGCGCAGGTTTTTTGGGATGCGCATGGCTAGTCGAGCAAAAACACGTGCGAGAGGATGCATCCCGCAGGCTAGTCGAGCAAAAACACGTGCGAGAGGATGCATCCCGCAGGCTAGTCGAGTAAAAACACGTGCGAGGTTTTGTGGGATGCGCATGCGCAGGTTTTGTGGGATGCGCATGCGCAGGTTTTTTGGGATGCGCATGGCTAGTCGAGCAAAAACACGTGCGAGAGGATGCATCCCGCAGGCTAGTCGAGCAAAAACACGTGCGAGAGGATGCATCCCGCAGGCTAGTCGAGTAAAAACACGTGCGAGGTTTTGTGGGATGCGCATGCGCAGGTTTTGTAGGAGGCGCATGCGCAGGTTTTTTGGGATGCGCATGGCTAGTCGAGTAAAAACACGTGCGAGGTTTTGTGGGATGCGCATGCGCAGGTTTTGTGGGATGCGCATGCGCAGGTTTCTTGGGATGCGCATGCGCAGGTTTTTTGGGATGCGCATGCCTAGTCGAGCAAAAACACGTGCGAGAGGATGCATCCCGCAGGCTAGTCGAGTAAAAACACGTGCGAGGTTTTGTGGGATGCGCATGCGCAGGTTTTGTGGGATGCGCATGCGCAGGTTTTTTGGGATGCGCATGGCTAGTCGAGTAAAAACACGTGCGAGAGGATGCATCCCGCAGGCTAGTCGAGCAAAAACACGTGCGAGAGGATGCATCCCGCAGGCTAGTCGAGTAAAAACACGTGCGAGGTTTTGTGGGATGCGCATGCGCAGGTTTTGTGGGATGCGCATGCGCAGGTTTTTTGGGATGCGCATGCGCAGGTTTTTTGGGATGCGCATGCCTAGTCGAGCAAAAACACGTGCGAGAGGATGCATCCCGCAGGCTAGTCGAGCAAAAACACGTGCGAGAGGATGCATCCCGCAGGCTAGTCGAGTAAAAACACGTGCTAGAGGATGCATCCCGCAGGCTAGTCGAGTATAAACACGTGCGAAAGGATGCATCCCGCAGGCTAGTCGAGTAAAAACACGTGCGAGGTTTTGTGGGATGCGCATGCGCAGGTTTTGTGGGATGCGCATGCGCAGGTTTTTTGGGATGCGCATGGCTAGTCGAGCAAAAACACGTGCGAGAGGATGCATCCCGCAGGCTAGTCGAGTAAAAACACGTGCGAGAGGATGCATCCTGCAGGCTAGTCGAGTAAAAACACGTGCGAGAGGATGCATCCCGCAGGCTAGTCGACTAAAAACACGTGCGAGGTTTTGTGGGATGCGCATGCGCAGGTTTTGTGGGATGCGCATGCGCAGGTTTTTTGGGATGCGCATGGCTAGTCGAGTAAAAACACGTGCGAGAGGATGCATCCCGCAGGCTAGTCGAGTAAAAACACGTGCGAGAGGATGCATCCCGCAGGCTAGTCGAGTAAAAACACGTGCGAGGTTTTGTGGGATGCGCATACGCAGGTTTTGTGGGATGCGCATGCGCAGGTTTTTTGGGATGCGCATGGCTAGTCGAGCAAAAACACGTGCGAGAGGATGCATCCCGCAGGCTAGTCGAGTAAAAACACGTGCGAGAGGATGCATCCCGCAGGCTAGTCGAGTAAAAACACGTGCGAGGTTTTGTGGGATGCGCATGCGCAGGTTTTTTGGGATGCGCATGGCTAGTCGAGCAAAAACACGTGCGAGAGGATGCATCCCGCAGGCTAGTCGAGCAAAAACACGTGCGAGAGGATGCATCCCGCAGGCTAGTCGAGTAAAAACACGTGCGAGGTTTTGTGGGATGCGCATGCGCAGGTTTTTTGGGATGCGCATGGCTAGTCGAGCAAAAACACGTGCGAGAGGATGCATCCCGCAGGCTAGTCGAGTAAAAACACGTGCGAGGTCTTGTGGGATGCGCATGCGCAGGTTTTGTGGGAGGCGCATGCGCAGGTTTTTTGGGATGCGCATGCGCAGGTTTTTTGGGATGCGCATGGCTAGTCGAGGAAAAACACGTGCGAGAGGATGCATCCCGCAGGCTAGTCGAGTAAAAACACGTGCGAGGTTTTGTGGGATGCGCATGCGCAGGTTTTGTGGGATGCGCATGCGCAGGTTTTTTGGGATACGCATGCGCAGGTTTTTTGGGATGCGCATGCCTAGTCGAGCAAAAACACGTGCGAGAGGATGCATCCCGCAGGCTAGTCGAGCAAAAACACGTGCGAGAGGATGCATCCCGCAGGCTAGTCGAGTAAAAACACGTGCGAGGTTTTGTGGGATGCGCATGCGCAGGTTTTTTGGGATGCGCATGCCTAGTCGAGCAAAAACACGTGCGAGAGGATGCATCCCGCAGGCTAGTCGAGCAAAAACACGTGCGAGAGGATGCATCCCGCAGGCTAGTCGAGTAAAAACACGTGCTAGAGGATGCATCCCGCAGGCTAGTCGAGTAAAAACACGTGCGAGAGGATGCATCCCGCAGGCTAGTCGAGTAAAAACACGTGCGAGGTTTTGTGGGATGCGCATGCGCAGGTTTTTTGGGATGCGCATGGCTAGTCGAGCAAAAACACGTGCGAGAGGATGCATCCCGCAGGCTAGTCGAGTAAAAACACGTGCGAGAGGATGCATCCTGCAGGCTAGTCGAGTAAAAACACGTGCGAGAGGATGCATCCCGCAGGCTAGTCGAGTAAAAACACGTGCGAGAGGATGCATCCTGCAGGCTAGTCGAGTAAAAACACGTGCGAGAGGATGCATCCCGCAGGCTAGTCGAGTAAAAACACGTGCGAGGTTTTGTGGGATGCGCATGCGCAGGTTTTTTGGGATGCGCATGGCTAGTCGAGCAAAAACACGTGCGAGAGGATGCATCCCGCAGGGTAGTCGAGTAAAAACACGTGCGAGAGGATGCATCCCGCAGGCTAGTCGAGTAAAAACACGTGCGAGGTTTTGTGGGATGCGCATGCGCAGGTTTTGTGGGATGCGCATGCGCAGGTTTTTTGGGATGCGCATGCCTAGTCGAGCAAAAACACGTGCGAGAGGATGCATCCCGCAGGCTAGTCGAGCAAAAACACGTGCGAGAGGATGCATCCCGCAGGCTAGTCGAGTAAAAACACGTGCGAGAGGATGCATCCCGCAGGCTAGTCGAGTAAAAACACGTGCGAGAGGATGCATCCCGCAGGCTAGTCGAGTAAAAACACGTGCGGGAGGATGCATCCCGCAGGCTAGTCGAGTAAAAACACGTGCGAGAGGATGCATCCTGCAGGCTAGTCGAGTAAAAACACGTGCGAGAGGATGCATCCCGCAGGCTAGTCGAGTAAAAACACGTGCGAGGTTTTGTGGGATGCGCATGCGCAGGTTTTGTGGGATGCGCATGCGCAGGTTTTTTGGGATGCGCATGGCTAGTCGAGTAAAAACACGTGCGAGAGGATGCATCCCGCAGGCTAGTCGAGTAAAAACACGTGCGAGAGGATGCATCCCGCAGGCTAGTCGAGTAAAAACACGTGCGAGGTTTTGTGGGATGCGCATGCGCAGGTTTTGTGGGATGCGCATGCGCAGGTTTTTTGGGATGCGCATGGCTAGTCGAGCAAAAACACGTGCGAGAGGATGCATCCCGCAGGCTAGTCGAGTAAAAACACGTGCGAGGTTTTGTGGGATGCGCATGCGCAGGTTTTGTGGGATGCGCATGCGCAGGTTTTTTGGGATGCGCATGCCTAGTCGAGCAAAAACACGTGCGAGAGGATGCATCCCGCAGGCTAGTCGAGCAAAAACACGTGCGAGAGGATGCATCCCGCAGGCTAGTCGAGTAAAAACACGTGCGAGAGGATGCATCCCGCAGGCTAGTCGAGTAAAAACACGTGCGAGAGGATGCATCCCGCAGGCTAGTCGAGTAAAAACACGTGCGAGGTTTTGTGGGATGCGCATGCGCAGGTTTTGTGGGATGCGCATGCGCAGGTTTTTTGGGATGCGCATGGCTAGTCGAGCAAAAACACGTGCGAGAGGATGCATCCCGCAGGCTAGTCGAGTAAAAACACGTGCGAGAGGATGCATCCCGCAGGCTAGTCGAGTAAAAACACGTGCGAGGTTTTGTGGGATGCGCATGCGCAGGTTTTGTGGGATGAGCATGCGCAGGTTTTTTGGGATGCGCATGGCTAGTCGAGCAAAAACACGTGCGAGAGGATGCATCCCGCAGGGTAGTCGAGTAAAAACACGTGCGAGAGGATGCATCCCGCAGGCTAGTCGAGTAAAAACACGTGCGAGGTTTTGTGGGATGCGCATGCGCAGGTTTTGTGGGATGCGCATGCGCAGGTTTTGTGGATGCGCATGCGCAGGTTTTTTGGGATGCCCATGGCTAGTCGAGCAAAAACACGTGCGAGAGGATGCATCCCGCAGGCTAGTTGAGCAAAAACACGTGCGAGAGGATGCATCCCGCAGGCTAGTCGAGTAAAAACACGTGCGAGGTTTTGTGGGATGCGCATGCGCAGGTTTTTTGGGATGCGCATGCCTAGTCGAGCAAAAACACGTGCGAGAGGATGCATCCCGCAGGCTAGTCGAGCAAAAACACGTGCGAGAGGATGCATCCCGCAGGCTAGTCGAGTAAAAACACGTCCGAGAGGATGCATCCCGCAGGCTAGTCGAGTAAAAACACGTGCGAGAGGATGCATCCCGCAGGCTAGTCGAGTAAAAACACGTGCGAGAGGATGCATCCCGCAGGCTAGTCGAGTAAAAACACGTGCGAGGTTTTGTGGGATGCGCATGCGCAGGTTTTGTGGGATGCGCATGCGCAGGTTTTTTGGGATGCGCATGGCTAGTCGAGCAAAAACACGTGCGAGAGGATGCATCCCGCAGGCTAGTCGAGTAAAAACACGTGCGAGAGGATGCATCCTGCAGGCTAGTCGAGTAAAAACACGTGCGAGAGGATGCATCCCGCAGGCTAGTCGAGTAAAAACACGTGCGAGGTTTTGTGGGATGCGCATGCGCAGGTTTTGTGGGATGCGCATGCGCAGGTTTTTTGGGATGCGCATGGCTAGTCGAGCAAAAACACGTGCGAGAGGATGCATCCCGCAGGCTAGTCGAGTAAAAACACGTGCGAGGTTTTGTGGGATGCGCATGCGCAGGTTTTGTGGGATGCGCATGCGCAGGTTTTTTGGGATGCGCATGCGCAGGTTTTTTGGGATGCGCATGCCTAGTCGAGCAAAAACACGTGCGAGAGGATGCATCCCGCAGGCTAGTCGAGCAAAAACACGTGCGAGAGGATGCATCCCGCAGGCTAGTCGAGTAAAAACACGTGCGAGAGGATGCATCCCGCAGGCTAGTCGAGTAAAAACACGTGCGAGAGGATGCATCCCGCAGGCTAGTCGAGTAAAAACACGTGCGAGGTTTTGTGGGATGCGCATGCGCAGGTTTTGTGGGATGCGCATGCGCAGGTTTTTTGGGATGCGCATGGCTAGTCGAGCAAAAACACGTGCGAGAGGATGCATCCCGCAGGCTAGTCGAGTAAAAACACGTGCGAGAGGATGCATCCCGCAGGCTAGTCGAGTAAAAACACGTGCGAGGTTTTGTGGGATGCGCATGCGCAGGTTTTGTGGGATGAGCATGCGCAGGTTTTTTGGGATGCGCATGGCTAGTCGAGCAAAAACACGTGCGAGAGGATGCATCCCGCAGGGTAGTCGAGTAAAAACACGTGCGAGAGGATGCATCCCGCAGGCTAGTCGAGTAAAAACACGTGCGAGGTTTTGTGGGATGCGCATGCGCAGGTTTTGTGGGATGCGCATGCGCAGGTTTTGTGGGATGCGCATGCGCAGGTTTTTTGGGATGCCCATGGCTAGTCGAGCAAAAACACGTGCGAGAGGATGCATCCCGCAGGCTAGTTGAGCAAAAACACGTGCGAGAGGATGCATCCCGCAGGCTAGTCGAGTAAAAACACGTGCGAGGTTTTGTGGGATGCGCATGCGCAGGTTTTTTGGGATGCGCATGCCTAGTCGAGCAAAAACACGTGCGAGAGGATGCATCCCGCAGGCTAGTCGAGCAAAAACACGTGCGAGAGGATGCATCCCGCAGGCTAGTCGAGTAAAAACACGTGCGAGAGGATGCATCCCGCAGGCTAGTCGAGTAAAAACACGTGCGAGAGGATGCATCCCGCAGGCTAGTCGAGTAAAAACACGTGCGAGAGGATGCATCCCGCAGGCTAGTCGAGTAAAAACACGTGCGAGGTTTTGTGGGATGCGCATGCGCAGGTTTTGTGGGATGCGCATGCGCAGGTTTTGTGGGATGCGCATGCGCAGGTTTTTTGGGATGCCCATGGCTAGTCGAGCAAAAACACGTGCGAGAGGATGCATCCCGCAGGCTAGTTGAGCAAAAACACGTGCGAGAGGATGCATCCCGCAGGCTAGTCGAGTAAAAACACGTGCGAGGTTTTGTGGGATGCGCATGCGCAGGTTTTTTGGGATGCGCATGGCTAGTCGAGCAAAAACACGTGCGAGAGGATGCATCCCGCAGGCTAGTCGAGTAAAAACACGTGCGAGAGGATGCATCCCGCAGGCTAGTCGAGTAAAAACACGTGCGAGAGGATGCATCCTGCAGGCTAGTCGAGTAAAAACACGTGCGAGAGGATGCATCCCGCAGGCTAGTCGAGTAAAAACACGTGCGAGGTTTTGTGGGATGCGCATGCGCAGGTTTTGTGGGATGAGCATGCGCAGGTTTTTTGGGATGCGCATGGCTAGTCGAGTAAAAACACGTGCGAGAGGATGCATCCCGCAGGCTAGTCGAGTAAAAACACGTGCGAGAGGATGCATCCCGCAGGCTAGTCGAGTAAAAACACGTGCGAGGTTTTGTGGGATGCGCATACGCAGGTTTTGTGGGATGCGCATGCGCAGGTTTTTTGGGATGCGCATGGCTAGTCGAGCAAAAACACGTGCGAGAGGATGCATCCCGCAGGCTAGTCGAGCAAAAACACGTGCGAGAGGATGCATCCCGCAGGCTAGTCGAGTAAAAACACGTGCGAGGTTTTGTGGGATGCGCATGCGCAGGTTTTGTGGGATGCGCATGCGCAGGTTTTTTGGGATGCGCATGGCTAGTCGAGCAAAAACACGTGCGAGAGGATGCATCCCGCAGGCTAGTCGAGCAAAAACACGTGCGAGAGGATGCATCCCGCAGGCTAGTCGAGTAAAAACACGTGCGAGGTTTTGTGGGATGCGCATGCGCAGGTTTTGTGGGAGGCGCATGCGCAGGTTTTTTGGGATGCGCATGCGCAGGTTTTTTGGGATGCGCATGGCTAGTCGAGGAAAAACACGTGCGAGAGGATGCATCCCGCAGGCTAGTCGAGTAAAAACACGTGCGAGGTTTTGTGGGATGCGCATGCGCAGGTTTTGTGGGATGCGCATGCGCAGGTTTTTTGGGATACGCATGCGCAGGTTTTTTGGGATGCGCATGCCTAGTCGAGCAAAAACACGTGCGAGAGGATGCATCCCGCAGGCTAGTCGAGCAAAAACACGTGCGAGAGGATGCATCCCGCAGGCTAGTCGAGTAAAAACACGTGCGAGAGGATGCATCCCGCAGGCTAGTCGAGTAAAAACACGTGCGAGAGGATGCATCCCGCAGGCTAGTCGAGTAAAAACACGTGCGAGGTTTTGTGGGATGCGCATGCGCAGGTTTTGTGGGATGCGCATGCGCAGGTTTTTTGGGATGCGCATGGCTAGTCGAGCAAAAACACGTGCGAGAGGATGCATCCCGCAGGCTAGTCGAGTAAAAACACGTGCGAGAGGATGCATCCTGCAGGCTAGTCGAGTAAAAACACGTGCGAGAGGATGCATCCCGCAGGCTAGTCGAGTAAAAACACGTGCGAGGTTTTGTGGGATGCGCATGCGCAGGTTTTGTGGGATGAGCATGCGCAGGTTTTTTGGGATGCGCATGGCTAGTCGAGTAAAAACACGTGCGAGAGGATGCATCCCGCAGGCTAGTCGAGTAAAAACACGTGCGAGAGGATGCATCCCGCAGGCTAGTCGAGTAAAAACACGTGCGAGGTTTTGTGGGATGCGCATACGCAGGTTTTGTGGGATGCGCATGCGCAGGTTTTTTGGGATGCGCATGGCTAGTCGAGCAAAAACACGTGCGAGAGGATGCATCCCGCATGGCTAGTCGAGCAAAAACACGTGCGAGAGGATGCATCCCGCAGGCTAGTCGAGTAAAAACACGTGCGAGGTTTTGTGGGATGCGCATGCGCAGGTTTTGTGGGATGCGCATGCGCAGGTTTTTTGGGATACGCATGCGCAGGTTTTTTGGGATGCGCATGCCTAGTCGAGCAAAAACACGTGCGAGAGGATGCATCCCGCAGGCTAGTCGAGCAAAAACACGTGCGAGAGGATGCATCCCGCAGGCTAGTCGAGTAAAAACACGTGCGAGAGGATGCATCCCGCAGGCTAGTCGAGTAAAAACACGTGCGAGAGGATGCATCCCGCATGGCTAGTCGAGCAAAAACACGTGCGAGAGGATGCATCCCGCAGGCTAGTCGAGCAAAAACACGTGCGAGAGGATGCATCCCGCAGGCTAGTCGAGTAAAAACACGTGCGAGGTTTTGTGGGATGCGCATGCGCAGGTTTTGTGGGAGGCGCATGCGCAGGTTTTTTGGGATGCGCATGGCTAGTCGAGGAAAAACACGTGCGAGAGGATGCATCCCGCAGGCTAGTCGAGTAAAAACACGTGCGAGGTTTTGTGGGATGCGCATGCGCAGGTTTTGTGGGATGCGCATGCGCAGGTTTTGTGGGAGGCGCATGCGCAGGTTTTTTGGGATGCGCATGCGCAGGTTTTTTGGGATGCGCATGGCTAGTCGAGGAAAAACACGTGCGAGAGGATGCATCCCGCAGGCTAGTCGAGTAAAAACACGTGCGAGGTTTTGTGGGATGCGCATGCGCAGGTTTTTTGGGATGCGCATGCGCAGGTTTTTTGGGATGCGCATGCCTAGTCGAGCAAGAACACGTGCGAGAGGATGCATCCCGCAGGCTAGTCGAGCAAAAACACGTGCGAGAGGATGCATCCCGCAGGCTAGTCGAGTAAAAACACGTGCGAGAGGATGCATCCCGCAGGCTAGTCGAGTAAAAACACGTGCGAGAGGATGCATCCCGCAGGCTAGTCGAGTAAAAACACGTGCGAGGTTTTGTGGGATGCGCATGCGCAGGTTTTGTGGGATGCGCATGCGCAGGTTTTTTGGGATGCGCATGCGCAGGTTTTTTGGGATGCGCATGGCTAGTCGAGGAAAAACACGTGCGAGAGGATGCATCCCGCAGGCTAGTCGAGTAAAAACACGTGCGAGGTTTTGTGGGATGCGCATGCGCAGGTTTTGTAGGAGGCGCATGCGCAGGTTTTTTGGGATGCGCATGGCTAGTCGAGGAAAAACACGTGCGAGAGGATGCATCCCGCAGGCTAGTCGAGTAAAAACACGTGCGAGGTTTTGTGGGATGCGCATGCGCAGGTTTTGTGGGATGCGCATGCGCAGGTTTTTTGAGATGCGCATGCCTAGTCGAGCAAAAACACGTGCGAGAGGATGCATCCCGCAGGCTAGTCGAGTAAAAACACGTGCGAGGTTTTGTGGGATGCGCATGCGCAGGTTTTGTGGGATGCGCATGCGCAGGTTTTTTGGGATGCGCATGCGCAGGTTTTTTGGGATGCGCATGGCTAGTCGAGGAAAAACACGTGCGAGAGGATGCATCCCGCAGGCTAGTCGAGTAAAAACACGTGCGAGGTTTTGTGGGATGCGCAGGCTAGTCGAGCAAAAACACGTGCGAGAGGATGCATCCCGCAGGCTAGTCGAGTAAAAACACTTGCGAGGTTTTGTGGGATGCGCATGCGCAGGTTTTGTGGGAGGCGCATGCGCAGGTTTTTTGGGATGCGCATGCGCAGGTTTTTTGGGATGCGCATGGCTAGTCGAGGAAAAACACGTGCGAGAGGATGCATCCCGCAGGCTAGTCGAGTAAAAACACGTGCGAGGTTTTGTGGGATGCGCATGCGCAGGTTTTGTGGGATGCGCATGCGCAGGTTTTTTGGGATACGCATGCGCAGGTTTTTTGGGATGCGCATGCCTAGTCGAGCAAAAACACGTGCGAGAGGATGCATCCCGCAGGCTAGTCGAGCAAAAACACGTGCGAGAGGATGCATCCCGCAGGCTAGTCGAGTAAAAACACGTGCGAGAGGATGCATCCCGCAGGCTAGTCGAGTAAAAACACGTGCGAGAGGATGCATCCCGCAGGCTAGTCGAGTAAAAACACGTGCGAGGTTTTGTGGGATGCGCATGCGCAGGTTTTGTGGGATGCGCATGCGCAGGTTTTTTGGGATGCGCATGCGCAGGTTTTTTGGGATGCGCATGGCTAGTCGAGGAAAAACACGTGCGAGAGGATGCATCTCGCAGGCTAGTCGAGTAAAAACACGTGCGAGGTTTTGTGGGATGTGCATGCGCAGGTTTTGTGGGATGCGCATGCGCAGGTTTTTTGGGATGCGCATGCCTAGTCGAGCAAAAACACGTGCGAGAGGATGCATCCCGCAGGCTAGTCGAGCAAAAACACGTGCGAGAGGATGCATCCCGCAGGCTAGTCGAGTAAAAACACGTGCGAGAGGATGCATCCCGCAGGTTAGTCGAGTAAAAACACGTGCGAGAGGATGCATCCCGCAGGCTAGTCGAGTAAAAACACGTGCGAGGTTTTGTGGGATGCGCATGCGCAGGTTTTGTGGGATGCGCATGCGCAGGTTTTTTGGGATGCGCATGCGCAGGTTTTTTGGGATGCGCATGGCTAGTCGAGCAAAAACACGTGCGAGAGGATGCATCCCGCAGGCTAGTCGAGTAAAAACACGTGCGAGAGGATGCATCCTGGAGGCTAGTCGAGTAAAAACACGTGCGAGGTTTTGTGGGATGCGCATGCGCAGGTTTTGTAGGAGGCGCATGCGCAGGTTTTTTGGGATGCGCATGGCTAGTCGAGGAAAAACACGTGCGAGAGGATGCATCCCGCAGTCTAGTCGAGCAAAAACACGTGCGAGAGGATGCATCCCGCAGGCTAGTCGAGTAAAAACACGTGCGAGGTTTTGTGGGATGCGCATGCGCAGGTTTTGTAGGAGGCGCATGCGCAGGTTTTTTGGGATGCGCATGGCTAGTCGAGGAAAAACACGTGCGAGAGGATGCATCCCGCAGTCTAGTCGAGTAAAAACACGTGCGAGGTTTTGTGGGATGCGCATGCGCAGGTTTTGTGGGATGCGCATGCGCAGGTTTTGTGGGATGCGCATGCGCAGGTTTCTTGGGATGCGCATGCGCAGGTTTTTTGGGATGCGCATGCCTAGTCGAGCAAAAACACGTGCGAGAGGATGCATCCCGCAGGCTAGTCGAGTAAAAACACGTGCGAGGTTTTGTGGGATGCGCATGCGCAGGTTTTGTGGGATGCGCATGCGCAGGTTTTTTGGGATGCGCATGGCTAGTCGAGTAAAAACACGTGCGAGAGGATGCATCCCGCAGGCTAGTCGAGCAAAAACACGTGCGAGAGGATGCATCCCGCAGGCTAGTCGAGTAAAAACACGTGCGAGGTTTTGTGGGATGCGCATGCGCAGGTTTTGTGGGATGCGCATGCGCAGGTTTTTTGGGATGCGCATGCGCAGGTTTTTTGGGATGCGCATGCCTAGTCGAGCAAAAACACGTGCGAGAGGATGCATCCCGCAGGCTAGTCGAGCAAAAACACGTGCGAGAGGATGCATCCCGCAGGCTAGTCGAGTAAAAACACGTGCTAGAGGATGCATCCCGCAGGCTAGTCGAGTATAAACACGTGCGAAAGGATGCATCCCGCAGGCTAGTCGAGTAAAAACACGTGCGAGGTTTTGTGGGATGCGCATGCGCAGGTTTTGTGGGATGCGCATGCGCAGGTTTTTTGGGATGCGCATGGCTAGTCGAGCAAAAACACGTGCGAGAGGATGCATCCCGCAGGCTAGTCGAGTAAAAACACGTGCGAGAGGATGCATCCTGCAGGCTAGTCGAGTAAAAACACGTGCGAGAGGATGCATCCCGCAGGCTAGTCGACTAAAAACACGTGCGAGGTTTTGTGGGATGCGCATGCGCAGGTTTTGTGGGATGCGCATGCGCAGGTTTTTTGGGATGCGCATGGCTAGTCGAGTAAAAACACGTGCGAGAGGATGCATCCCGCAGGCTAGTCGAGTAAAAACACGTGCGAGAGGATGCATCCCGCAGGCTAGTCGAGTAAAAACACGTGCGAGGTTTTGTGGGATGCGCATACGCAGGTTTTGTGGGATGCGCATGCGCAGGTTTTTTGGGATGCGCATGGCTAGTCGAGCAAAAACACGTGCGAGAGGATGCATCCCGCAGGCTAGTCGAGTAAAAACACGTGCGAGAGGATGCATCCCGCAGGCTAGTCGAGTAAAAACACGTGCGAGGTTTTGTGGGATGCGCATGCGCAGGTTTTTTGGGATGCGCATGGCTAGTCGAGCAAAAACACGTGCGAGAGGATGCATCCCGCAGGCTAGTCGAGCAAAAACACGTGCGAGAGGATGCATCCCGCAGGCTAGTCGAGTAAAAACACGTGCGAGGTTTTGTGGGATGCGCATGCGCAGGTTTTGTGGGAGGCGCATGCGCAGGTTTTTTGGGATACGCATGGCTAGTCGAGGAAAAACACGTGCGAGAGGATGCATCCCGCAGGCTAGTCGAGTAAAAACACGTGCGAGGTTTTGTGGGATGCGCATGCGCAGGTTTTGTGGGATGCGCATGCGCAGGTTTTGTGGGAGGCGCATGCGCAGGTTTTTTGGGATGCGCATGCGCAGGTTTTTTGGGATGCGCATGGCTAGTCGAGGAAAAACACGTGCGAGAGGATGCATCCCGCAGGCTAGTCGAGTAAAATCACGTGCGAGGTTTTGTGGGATGCGCATGCGCAGGTTTTTTGGGATGCGCATGCGCAGGTTTTTTGGGATGCGCATGCCTAGTCGAGCAAAAACACGTGCGGGAGGATGCATCCCGCAGGCTAGTCGAGCAAAAACACGTGCGAGAGGATGCATCCCGCAGGCTAGTCGAGTAAAAACACGTGCGAGAGGATGCATCCCGCAGGCTAGTCGAGTAAAAACACGTGCGAGAGGATGCATCCCGCAGGCTAGTCGAGTAAAAACACGTGCGAGGTTTTGTGGGATGCGCATGCGCAGGTTTTGTGGGATGCGCATGCGCAGGTTTTTTGGGATGCGCATGCGCAGGTTTTTTGGGATGCGCATGGCTAGTCGAGGAAAAACACGTGCGAGAGGATGCATCCCGCAGGCTAGTCGAGTAAAAACACGTGCGAGGTTTTGTGGGATGCGCATGCGCAGGTTTTGTAGGAGGCGCATGCGCAGGTTTTTTGGGATGCGCATGGCTAGTCGAGGAAAAACACGTGCGAGAGGATGCATCCCGCAGGCTAGTCGAGTAAAAACACGTGCGAGGTTTTGTGGGATGCGCATGCGCAGGTTTTGTGGGATGCGCATGCGCAGGTTTTTTGAGATGCGCATGCCTAGTCGAGCAAAAACACGTGCGAGAGGATGCATCCCGCAGGCTAGTCGAGTAAAAACACGTGCGAGGTTTTGTGGGATGCGCATGCGCAGGTTTTGTGGGATGCGCATGCGCAGGTTTTTTGGGATGCGCATGCGCAGGTTTTTTGGGATGCGCATGGCTAGTCGAGGAAAAACACGTGCGAGAGGCTGCATCCCGCAGGCTAGTCGAGTAAAAACACGTGCGAGGTTTTGTGGGATGCGCATGCCTAGTCGAGCAAAAACACGTGCGAGAGGATGCATCCCGCAGGCTAGTCGAGCAAAAACACGTGCGAGAGGATGCATCCCGCAGGCTAGTCGAGTAAAAACACGTGCTAGAGGATGCATCCCGCAGGCTAGTCGAGTAAAAACACGTGCGAGAGGATGCATCCCGCAGGCTAGTCGAGTAAAAACACGTGCGAGGTTTTGTGGGATGCGCATGCGCAGGTTTTGTGGGATGCGCATGCGCAGGTTTTTTGGGATGCGCATGCGCAGGTTTTTTGGGATGCGCATGGCTAGTCGAGCAAAAACACGTGCGAGAGGATGCATCCCGCAGGCAAGTCGAGTAAAAACACGTGCGAGAGGATGCATCCTGCAGGCTAGTCGAGTAAAAACACGTGCGAGAGGATGCATCCCGCAGGCTAGTCGACTAAAAACACGTGCGAGGTTTTGTGGGATGCGCATGCGCAGGTTTTGTGGGATGCGCATGCGCAGGTTTTTTGGGATGCGCATGGCTAGTCGAGCAAAAACACGTGCGAGAGGATGCATCCCGCAGGCTAGTCGAGCAAAAACACGTGCGAGAGGATGCATCCCGCAGGCTAGTCGAGTAAAAACACGTGCGAGAGGATGCATCCCGCAGGCTAGTCGAGTAAAAACACGTGCGAGAGGATGCATCCCGCAGGCTAGTCGAGTAAAAACACGTGCGAGGTTTTGTGGGATGCGCATGCGCAGGTTTTGTGGGATGCGCATGCGCAGGTTTTTTGGGATGCGCATGCTCAGGTTTTTTGGGATGCGCATGGCTAGTCGAGCAAAAACACGTGCGAGAGGATGCATCCCGCAGGCTAGTCGAGCAAAAACACGTGCGAGAGGATGCATCCCGCAGGCTAGTCGAGTAAAAACACGTGCGACAGGATGCATCCCGCAGGCTAGTCGAGTAAAAACACGTGCGAGAGGATGCATCCCGCAGGCTAGTCGAGTAAAAACACGTGCGAGGTTTTGTGGGATGCGCATGCGCAGGTTTTGTGGGATGCGCATGCGCAGGTTTTTTGGGATGCGCATGGCTAGTCGAGCAAAAACACGTGCGAGAGGATGCATCCCGCAGGCTAGTCGAGTAAAAACACGTGCGAGAGGATGCATCCTGCAGGCTAGTCGAGTAAAAACACGTGCGAGAGGATGCATCCCGCAGGCTAGTCGACTAAAAACACGTGCGAGGTTTTGTGGGATGCGCATGCGCAGGTTTTGTGGGATGCGCATGCGCAGGTTTTTTGGGATGCGCATGGCTAGTCGAGCAAAAACACGTGCGAGAGGATGCATCCCGCAGGCTAGTCGAGCAAAAACACGTGCGAGAGGATGCATCCCGCAGGCTAGTCGAGTAAAAACACGTGCGAGAGGATGCATCCCGCAGGCTAGTCGAGTAAAAACACGTGCGAGAGGATGCATCCCGCAGGCTAGTCGAGTAAAAACACGTGCGAGGTTTTGTGGGATGCGCATGCCTAGTCGAGCAAAAACACGTGCGAGAGGATGCATCCCGCAGGCTAGTCGAGCAAAAACACGTGCGAGAGGATGCATCCCGCAGGCTAGTCGAGCAAAAACACGTGCGAGAGGATGCATCCCGCAGGCTAGTCGAGTAAAAACACTTGCGAGGTTTTGTGGGATGCGCATGCGCAGGTTTTGTGGGAGGCGCATGCGCAGGTTTTTTGGGATGCGCATGCGCAGGTTTTTTGGGATGCGCATGGCTAGTCGAGGAAAAACACGTGCGAGAGGATGCATCCCGCAGGCTAGTCGAGTAAAAACACGTGCGAGGTTTTGTGGGATGCGCATGCGCAGGTTTTGTGGGATGCGCATGCGCAGGTTTTTTGGGATACGCATGCGCAGGTTTTTTGGGATGCGCATGCCTAGTCGAGCAAAAACACGTGCGAGAGGATGCATCCCGCAGGCTAGTCGAGCAAAAACACGTGCGAGAGGATGCATCCCGCAGGCTAGTCGAGTAAAAACACGTGCGAGAGGATGCATCCCGCAGGCTAGTCGAGTAAAAACACGTGCGAGAGGATGCATCCCGCAGGCTAGTCGAGTAAAAACACGTGCGAGGTTTTGTGGGATGCGCATGCGCAGGTTTTTTGGGATGCGCATGCGCAGGTTTTTTGGGATGCGCATGGCTAGTCGAGGAAAAACACGTGCGAGAGGATGCATCCCGCAGGCTAGTCGAGTAAAAACACGTGCGAGGTTTTGTGGGATGTGCATGCGCAGGTTTTGTGGGATGCGCATGCGCAGGTTTTTTGGGATGCGCATGCCTAGTCGAGCAAAAACACGTGCGAGAGGATGCATCCCGCAGGCTAGTCGAGCAAAAACACGTGCGAGAGGATGCATCCCGCAGGCTAGTCGAGTAAAAACACGTGCGAGGTTTTGTGGGATGCGCATGCGCAGGTTTTGTGGGATGCGCATGCGCAGGTTTTTTGGGATGCGCATGCCTAGTCGAGCAAAAACACGTGCGAGAGGATGCATCCCGCAGGCTAGTCGAGTAAAAACACGTGCGAGAGGATGCATCCCGCAGGCTAGTCGAGTAAAAACACGTGCGAGAGGATGCATACCGCAGGCTAGTCGAGTAAAAACACGAGCGAGGTTTTGTGGGATGCGCATGCGCAGGTTTTGTGGGATGCGCATGCGCAGGTTTTTTGGGATGCGCATGGCTAGTCGAGTAAAAACACGTGCGAGAGGATGCATCCCGCAGGCTAGTCGAGTAAAAACACGTGCGAGAGGATGCATCCCGCAGGCTAGTCGAGTAAAAACACGTGCGAGGTTTTGTGGGATGCGCATGCGCAGGTTTTGTGGGATGCGCATGCGCAGGTTTTTTGGGATGCGCATGGCTAGTCGAGTAAAAACACGTGCGAGAGGATGCATCCCGCAGGCTAGTCGAGTAAAAACACGTGCGAGGTTTTGTGGGATGCGCATGCGCAGGTTTTGTGGGATGCGCATGCGCAGGTTTTTTGGGATGCGCATGGCTAGTCGAGTAAAAACACGTGCGAGAGGATGCATCCCGCAGGCTAGTCGAGTAAAAACACGTGCGAGAGGATGCATCCCGCAGGCTAGTCGAGTAAAAACACGTGCGAGGTTTTGTGGGATGCGCATGCGCAGGTTTTGTGGGATGCGCATGCGCAGGTTTTTTGGGATGCGCATGGCTAGTCGAGTAAAAACACGTGCGAGAGGATGCATCCCGCAGGCTAGTCGAGTAAAAACACGTGCGAGAGGATGCATCCCGCAGGCTAGTCGAGTAAAAACACGTGCGAGGTTTTGTGGGATGCGCATACGCAGGTTTTGTGGGATGCGCATGCGCAGGTTTTTTGGGATGCGCATGGCTAGTCGAGCAAAAACACGTGCGAGAGGATGCATCCCGCAGGCTAGTCGAGCAAAAACACGTGCGAGAGGATGCATCCCGCAGGCTAGTCGAGTAAAAACACGTGCGAGGTTTTGTGGGATGCGCATGCGCAGGTTTTGTGGGATGCGCATGCGCAGGTTTTTTGGGATGCGCATGGCTAGTCGAACAAAAACACGTGCGAGAGGATGCATCCCGCAGGCTAGTCGAGCAAAAACACGTGCGAGAGGATGCATCCCGCAGGCTAGTCGAGTAAAAACACGTGCGAGGTTTTGTGGGATGCGCATGCGCAGGTTTTGTAGGAGGCGCATGCGCAGGTTTTTTGGGATGCGCATGGCTAGTCGAGGAAAAACACGTGCGAGAGGATGCATCCCGCAGTCTAGTCGAGTAAAAACACGTGCGAGGTTTTGTGGGATGCGCATGCGCAGGTTTTGTGGGATGCGCATGCGCAGGTTTCTTGGGATGCGCATGCGCAGGTTTTTTGGGATGCGCATGCCTAGTCGAGCAAAAACACGTGCGAGAGGATGCATCCCGCAGGCTAGTCGAGCAAAAACACGTGCGAGAGGATGCATCCCGCAGGCTAGTCGAGTAAAAACACGTGCGAGAGGATGCATCCCGCAGGCTAGTCGAGTAAAAACACGTGCGAGAGGATGCATCCCGCAGGCTAGTCGAGTAAAAACACGTGCGAGGTTTTGTGGGATGCGCATGCGCAGGTTTTGTGGGATGCGCATGCGCAGGTTTTGTGGGATGCGCATGCGCAGGTTTTTTGGGATGCGCATGCGCAGGTTTTTTGGGATGCGCATGGCTAGTCGAGGAAAAACACGTGCGAGAGGATGCATCCCGCAGGCTAGTCGAGTAAAAACACGTGCGAGGTTTTGTGGGATGCGCATGCGCAGGTTTTGTGGGATGCGCATGCGCAGGTTTTTTGGGATGCGCATGCGCAGGTTTTTTGGGATGCGCATGCCTAGTCGAGCAAAAACACGTGCGAGAGGATGCATCCCGCAGGCTAGTCGAGCAAAAACACGTGCGAGAGGATGCATCCCGCAGGCTAGTCGAGTAAAAACACGTGCTAGAGGATGCATCCCGCAGGCTAGTCGAGTATAAACACGTGCGAAAGGATGCATCCCGCAGGCTAGTCGAGTAAAAACACGTGCGAGGTTTTGTGGGATGCGCATGCGCAGGTTTTTTGGGATGCGCATGGCTAGTCGAGCAAAAACACGTGCGAGAGGATGCATCCCGCAGGCTAGTCGAGTAAAAACACGTGCGAGAGGATGCATCCTGCAGGCTAGTCGAGTAAAAACACGTGCGAGAGGATGCATCCCGCAGGCTAGTCGACTAAAAACACGTGCGAGGTTTTGTGGGATGCGCATGCGCAGGTTTTGTGGGATGCGCATGCGCAGGTTTTTTGGGATGCGCATGGCTAGTCGAGTAAAAACACGTGCGAGAGGATGCATCCCGCAGGCTAGTCGAGTAAAAACACGTGCGAGAGGATGCATCCCGCAGGCTAGTCGAGTAAAAACACGTGCGAGGTTTTGTGGGATGCGCATACGCAGGTTTTGTGGGATGCGCATGCGCAGGTTTTTTGGGATGCGCATGGCTAGTCGAGCAAAAACACGTGCGAGAGGATGCATCCCGCAGGCTAGTCGAGTAAAAACACGTGCGAGAGGATGCATCCCGCAGGCTAGTCGAGTAAAAACACGTGCGAGGTTTTGTGGGATGCGCATGCGCAGGTTTTTTGGGATGCGCATGGCTAGTCGAGCAAAAACACGTGCGAGAGGATGCATCCCGCAGGCTAGTCGAGCAAAAACACGTGCGAGAGGATGCATCCCGCAGGCTAGTCGAGTAAAAACACGTGCGAGGTTTTGTGGGATGCGCATGCGCAGGTTTTGTGGGAGGCGCATGCGCAGGTTTTTTGGGATGCGCATGGCTAGTCGAGGAAAAACACGTGCGAGAGGATGCATCCCGCAGGCTAGTCGAGTAAAAACACGTGCGAGGTTTTGTGGGATGCGCATGCGCAGGTTTTGTGGGATGCGCATGCGCAGGTTTTGTGGGAGGCGCATGCGCAGGTTTTTTGGGATGCGCATGCGCAGGTTTTTTGGGATGCGCATGGCTAGTCGAGGAAAAACACGTGCGAGAGGATGCATCCCGCAGGCTAGTCGAGTAAAAACACGTGCGAGGTTTTGTGGGATGCGCATGCGCAGGTTTTTTGGGATGCGCATGCGCAGGTTTTTTGGGATGCGCATGCCTAGTCGAGCAAAAACACGTGCGAGAGGATGCATCCCGCAGGCTAGTCGAGCAAAAACACGTGCGAGAGGATGCATCCCGCAGGCTAGTCGAGTAAAAACACGTGCGAGAGGATGCATCCCGCAGGCTAGTCGAGTAAAAACACGTGCGAGGTTTTGTGGGATGCGCATGCGCAGGTTTTGTGGGATGCGCATGCGCAGGTTTTTTGGGATGCGCATGCGCAGGTTTTTTGGGATGCGCATGGCTAGTCGAGGAAAAACACGTGCGAGAGGATGCATCCCGCAGGCTAGTCGAGTAAAAACACGTGCGAGGTTTTGTGGGATGCGCATGCGCAGGTTTTGTAGGAGGCGCATGCGCAGGTTTTTTGGGGTGCGCATGGCTAGTCGAGGAAAAACACGTGCGAGAGGATGCATCCCGCAGGCTAGTCGAGTAAAAACACGTGCGAGGTTTTGTGGGATGCGCATGCGCAGGTTTTGTGGGATGCGCATGCGCAGGTTTTTTGAGATGCGCATGCCTAGTCGAGCAAAAACACGTGCGAGAGGATGCATCCCGCAGGCTAGTCGAGTAAAAACACGTGCGAGGTTTTGTGGGATGCGCATGCGCAGGTTTTGTGGGATGCGCATGCGCAGGTTTTTTGGGATGCGCATGGCTAGTCGAGGAAAAACACGTGCGAGAGGATGCATCCCGCAGGCTAGTCGAGTAAAAACACGTGCGAGGTTTTGTGGGATGCGCATGCCTAGTCGAGCAAAAACACGTGCGAGAGGATGCATCCCGCAGGCTAGTCGAGCAAAAACACGTGCGAGAGGATGCATCCCGCAGGCTAGTCGAGTAAAAACACGTGCTAGAGGATGCATCCCGCAGGCTAGTCGAGTAAAAACACGTGCGAGAGGATGCATCCCGCAGGCTAGTCGAGTAAAAACACGTGCGAGGTTTTGTGGGATGCGCATGCGCAGGTTTTGTGGGATGCGCATGCGCAGGTTTTTTGGGATGCGCATGGCTAGTCGAACAAAAACACGTGCGAGAGGATGCATCCCGCAGGCTAGTCGAGCAAAAACACGTGCGAGAGGATGCATCCCGCAGGCTAGTCGAGTAAAAACACGTGCGAGGTTTTGTGGGATGCGCATGCGCAGGTTTTGTAGGAGGCGCATGCGCAGGTTTTTTGGGATGCGCATGGCTAGTCGAGGAAAAACACGTGCGAGAGGATGCATCCCGCAGTCTAGTCGAGTAAAAACACGTGCGAGGTTTTGTGGGATGCGCATGCGCAGGTTTTGTGGGATGCGCATGCGCAGGTTTCTTGGGATGCGCATGCGCAGGTTTTTTGGGATGCGCATGCCTAGTCGAGCAAAAACACGTGCGAGGTTTTGTGGGATGCGCATGCGCAGGTTTTGTGGGATGCGCATGCGCAGGTTTTTTGGGATGCGCATGCGCAGGTTTTTTGGGATGCGCATGGCTAGTCGAGGAAAAACACGTGCGAGAGGATGCATCCCGCAGGCTAGTCGAGTAAAAACACGTGCGAGGTTTTGTGGGATGCGCATGCGCAGGTTTTGTGGGATGCGCATGCGCAGGTTTTTTGGGATGCGCATGCGCAGGTTTTTTGGGATGCGCATGCCTAGTCGAGCAAAAACACGTGCGAGAGGATGCATCCCGCAGGCTAGTCGAGCAAAAACACGTGCGAGAGGATGCATCCCGCAGGCTAGTCGAGTAAAAACACGTGCTAGAGGATGCATCCCGCAGGCTAGTCGAGTATAAACACGTGCGAAAGGATGCATCCCGCAGGCTAGTCGAGTAAAAACACGTGCGAGGTTTTGTGGGATGCGCATGCGCAGGTTTTTTGGGATGCGCATGGCTAGTCGAGCAAAAACACGTGCGAGAGGATGCATCCCGCAGGCTAGTCGAGTAAAAACACGTGCGAGAGGATGCATCCTGCAGGCTAGTCGAGTAAAAACACGTGCGAGAGGATGCATCCCGCAGGCTAGTCGACTAAAAACACGTGCGAGGTTTTGTGGGATGCGCATGCGCAGGTTTTGTGGGATGCGCATGCGCAGGTTTTTTGGGATGCGCATGGCTAGTCGAGTAAAAACACGTGCGAGAGGATGCATCCCGCAGGCTAGTCGAGTAAAAACACGTGCGAGAGGATGCATCCCGCAGGCTAGTCGAGTAAAAACACGTGCGAGGTTTTGTGGGATGCGCATACGCAGGTTTTGTGGGATGCGCATGCGCAGGTTTTTTGGGATGCGCATGGCTAGTCGAGCAAAAACACGTGCGAGAGGATGCATCCCGCAGGCTAGTCGAGTAAAAACACGTGCGAGAGGATGCATCCCGCAGGCTAGTCGAGTAAAAACACGTGCGAGGTTTTGTGGGATGCGCATGCGCAGGTTTTTTGGGATGCGCATGCGCAGGTTTTTTGGGATGCGCATGGCTAGTCGAGCAAAAACACGTGCGAGAGGATGCATCCCGCAGGCTAGTCGAGCAAAAACACGTGCGAGAGGATGCATCCCGCAGGCTAGTCGAGTAAAAACACGTGCGACAGGATGCATCCCGCAGGCTAGTCGAGTAAAAACACGTGCGAGAGGATGCATCCCGCAGGCTAGTCGAGTAAAAACACGTGCGAGGTTTTGTGGGATGCGCATGCGCAGGTTTTGTGGGATGCGCATGCGCAGGTTTTTTGGGATGCGCATGGCTAGTCGAGCAAAAACACGTGCGAGAGGATGCATCCCGCAGGCTAGTCGAGTAAAAACACGTGCGAGAGGATGCATCCTGCAGGCTAGTCGAGTAAAAACACGTGCGAGAGGATGCATCCCGCAGGCTAGTCGACTAAAAACACGTGCGAGGTTTTGTGGGATGCGCATGCGCAGGTTTTGTGGGATGCGCATGCGCAGGTTATTTGGGATGCGCATGGCTAGTCGAGTAAAAACACGTGCGAGAGGATGCATCCCGCAGGCTAGTCGAGCAAAAACACGTGCGAGAGGATGCATTCCGCAGGCTAGTCGAGTAAAAACACGTGCGAGGTTTTGTGGGATGCGCATGCGCAGGTTTTGTGGGATGCGCATGCGCAGGTTTCTTGGGATGCTCATGCGCAGGTTATTTGGGATGCGCATGGCTAGTCGAGCAAAAACACGTGCGAGAGGATGCATCCCGCAGGCTAGTCGAGTAAAAACACGTGCGAGAGGATGCATCCTGCAGGCTAGTCGAGTAAAAACACGTGCGAGAGGATGCATCCCGCAGGCTAGTCGACTAAAAACACGTGCGAGGTTTTGTGGGATGCGCATGCGCAGGTTTTGTGGGATGCGCATGCGCAGGTTTTTTGGGATGCGCATGGCTAGTCGAGTAAAAACACGTGCGAGAGGATGCATCCCGCAGGCTAGTCGAGTAAAAACACGTGCGAGAGGATGCATCCCGCAGGCTAGTCGAGTAAAAACACGTGCGAGGTTTTGTGGGATGCGCATACGCAGGTTTTGTGGGATGCGCATGCGCAGGTTTTTTGGGATGCGCATGGCTAGTCGAGCAAAAACACGTGCGAGAGGATGCATCCCGCAGGCTAGTCGAGTAAAAACACGTGCGAGAGGATGCATCCCGCAGGCTAGTCGAGTAAAAACACGTGCGAGGTTTTGTGGGATGCGCATGCGCAGGTTTTTTGGGATGCGCATGGCTAGTCGAGCAAAAACACGTGCGAGAGGATGCATCCCGCAGGCTAGTCGAGCAAAAACACGTGCGAGAGGATGCATCCCGCAGGCTAGTCGAGTAAAAACACGTGCGAGGTTTTGTGGGATGCGCATGCGCAGGTTTTGTGGGATGCGCATGCGCAGGTTTTTTGGGATGCGCATGCGCAGGTTTTTTGGGATGCGCATGGCTAGTCGAGCAAAAACACGTGCGAGAGGATGCATCCCGCAGGCTAGTCGAGTAAAAACACGTGCGAGAGGATGCATCCCGCAGGCTAGTCGACTAAAAACACGTGCGAGGTTTTGTGGGATGCGCATGCGCAGGTTTTGTGGGATGCGCATGCGCAGGTTTTTTGGGATGCGCATGGCTAGTCGAGTAAAAACACGTGCGAGAGGATGCATCCCGGAGGCTAGTCGAGTAAAAACACGTGCGAGAGGATGCATCCCGCAGGCTAGTCGAGTAAAAACACGTGCGAGGTTTTGTGGGATGCGCATACGCAGGTTTTGTGGGATGCGCATGCGCAGGTTTTTTGGGATGCGCATGGCTAGTCGAGCAAAAACACGTGCGAGAGGATGCATCCCGCAGGCTAGTCGAGCAAAAACACGTGCGAGAGGATGCATCCCGCAGGCTAGTCGAGTAAAAACACGTGCGAGGTTTTGTGGGATGCGCATGCGCAGGTTTTTTGGGATGCGCATGGCTAGTCGAGCAAAAACACGTGCGAGAGGATGCATCCTGCAGGCTAGTCGAGCAAAAACACGTGCGAGAGGATGCATCCCGGAGGCTAGTCGAGTAAAAACACGTGCGAGAGGATGCATCCCGCAGGCTAGTCGAGTAAAAACACGTGCGAGGTTTTGTGGGATGCGCATACGCAGGTTTTGTGGGATGCGCATGCGCAGGTTTTTTGGGATGCGCATGGCTAGTCGAGTAAAAACACGTGCGAGAGGATGCATCCTGCAGGCTAGTCGAGTAAAAACACGTGCGAGAGGATGCATCCCGCAGGCTAGTCGAGTAAAAACACGTGCGAGGTTTTGTGGGATGCGCATGCGCAGGTTTTTTGGGATGTGCATGGCTAGTCGAGCAAAAACACGTGCGAGAGGATGCATCCCGCAGGGTAGTCGAGTAAAAACACGTGCGAGAGGATGCATCCCGCAGGCTAGTCGAGTAAAAACACGTGCGAGGTTTTGTGGGATGCGCATGCGCAGGTTTTGTGGGATGCGCATGCGCAGGTTTTGTGGGATGCGCATGCGCAGGTTTTTTGGGATGCGCATGCCTAGTCGAGCAAAAACACGTGCGAGAGGATGCATCCCGCAGGCTAGTCGAGCAAAAACACGTGCGAGAGGATGCATCCCGCAGGCTAGTCGAGTAAAAACACGTGCGAGAGGATGCATCCCGCAGGCTAGTCGAGTAAAAACACGTGCGAGAGGATGCATCCCGCAGGCTAGTCGAGTAAAAACACGTGCGGGAGGATGCATCCCGCAGGCTAGTCGAGTAAAAACACGTGCGAGGTTTTGTGGGATGCGCATGCGCAGGTTTTGTGGGATGCGCATGCGCAGGTTTTTTGGGATGCGCATGGCTAGTCGTGCAAAAACACGTGCGAGAGGATGGATCCCGCAGGCTAGTCGAGTAAAAACACGTGCGTGAGGATGCATCCTGCAGGCTAGTCGAGTAAAAACACGTGCGAGAGGATGCATCCCGCAGGCTAGTCGAGTAAAAACACGTGCGAGAGGATGCATCCAGCAGGCTAGTCGAGTAAATACACGTGCGAGAGGATGCATCCCGCAGGCTAGTCGAGTAAAAACACGTGCGAGAGGATGCATCCCGGAGGCTAGTCGAGTAAAAACACGTGCGGGAAGATGCATCCCGCAGGCTAGTCGAGTAAAAACACGTGCGAGGTTTTGTGGGATGCGCATGCGCAGGTTTTGTGGGATGCGCATGCGCAGGTTTTTTGGGATGCGCATGCGCAGGTTTTTTGGGATGCGCATGGCTAGTCGAGCAAAAACACGTGCGAGAGGATGCATCCCGCAGGCTAGTCGAGTAAAAACACGTGCGAGGTTTTGTGGGATGCGCATACGCAGGTTTTGTGGGATGCGCATGCGCAGGTTTTTTGGGATGCGCATGGCTAGTCGAGCAAAAACACGTGCGAGAGGATGCATCCCGCAGGCTAGTCGAGCAAAAACACGTGCGAGAGGATGCATCCCGCAGGCTAGTCGAGTAAAAACACGTGCGAGGTTTTGTGGGATGCGCATGCGCAGGTTTTTTGGGATGCGCATGGCTAGTCGAGCAAAAACACGTGCGAGAGGATGCATCCTGCAGGCTAGTCGAGCAAAAACACGTGCGAGAGGATGCATCCCGCAGGCTAGTCGAGTAAAAACACGTGCGAGGTTTTGTGGGATGCGCATGCGCAGGTTT
Source organism: Lasioglossum baleicum (assembly GCF_051020765.1). NCBI lineage: Eukaryota > Metazoa > Arthropoda > Insecta > Hymenoptera > Halictidae > Lasioglossum > Lasioglossum baleicum. The sequence goes on along the minus strand of NW_027469833.1, from coordinate 30,126 downwards.
TGTGGGATGCGCATGCGCAGGTTTTGTGGGATGCGCATGCGCAGGTTTTTTGGGATGCGCATGCGCAGGTTTTTTGGGATGCGCATGCCTAGTCGAGCAAAAACACGTGCGAGAGGATGCATCCCGCAGGCTAGTCGAGCAAAAACACGTGCGAGAGGATGCATCCCGCAGGCTAGTCGAGTAAAAACACTTGCGAGAGGATGCATCCCGCAGGCTAGTCGAGTAAAAACACGTGCGAGAGGATGCATCCCGCAGGCTAGTCGAGTAAAAACACGTGCGAGGTTTTGTGGGATGCGCATGCGCAGGTTTTGTGGGATGCGCATGCGCAGGTTTTGTGGGATGCGCATGCGCAGGTTTTTTGGGATGCGCATGCCTAGTCGAGCAAAAACACGTGCGAGAGGATGCATCCCGCAGGCTAGTCGAGCAAAAACACGTGCGAGAGGATGCATCCCGCAGGCTAGTCGAGTAAAAACACGTGCGAGAGGATGCATCCCGCAGGCTAGTCGAGTAAAAACACGTGCGAGAGGATGCATCCCGCAGGCTAGTCGAGTAAAAACACGTGCGAGGTTTTGTGGGATGCGCATGCGCAGGTTTTGTGGGATGCGCATGCGCAGGTTTTTTGGGATGCGCATGGCTAGTCGAGTAAAAACACGTGCGAGAGGATGCATCCCGCAGGCTAGTCGAGTAAAAACACGTGCGAGAGGATGCATCCCGCAGGCTAGTCGAGTAAAAACACGTGCGAGGTTTTGTGGGATGCGCATACGCAGGTTTTGTGGGATGCGCATGCGCAGGTTTTTTGGGATGCGCATGGCTAGTCGAGCAAAAACACGTGCGAGAGGATGCATCCCGCAGGCTAGTCGAGCAAAAACACGTGCGAGAGGATGCATCCCGCAGGCTAGTCGAGTAAAAACACGTGTGAGGTTTTGTGGGATGCGCATGCGCAGGTTTTTTGGGATGCGCATGGCTAGTCGAGCAAAAACACGTGCGAGAGGATGCATCCCGCAGGCTAGTCGAGCAAAAACACGTGCGAGAGGATGCATCCCGCAGGCTAGTCGAGTAAAAACACGTGCGAGGTTTTGTGGGATGCGCATGCGCAGGTTTTGTAGGAGGCGCATGCGCAGGTTTTTTGGGATGCGCATGCGCAGGTTTTTTGGGATGCGCATGGCTAGTCGAGGAAAAACACGTGCGAGAGGATGCATCCCGCAGGCTAGTCGAGTAAAAACACGTGCGAGGTTTTGTGGGATGCGCATGCGCAGGTTTTGTGGGATGCGCATGCGCAGGTTTTTTGGGATGCGCATGCGCAGGTTTTTTGGGATGCGCATGGCTAGTCGAGCAAAAACACGTGCGAGAGGATGCATCCCGCAGGCTAGTCGAGCAAAAACACGTGCGAGAGGATGCATCCCGCAGGCTAGTCGAGTAAAAACACGTGCGAGGTTTTGTGGGATGCGCATGCGCAGGTTTTGTAGGAGGCGCATGCGCAGGTTTTTTGGGATGCGCATGCGCAGGTTTTTTGGGATGCGCATGGCTAGTCGAGGAAAAACACGTGCGAGAGGATGCATCCCGCAGGCTAGTCGAGTAAAAACACGTGCGAGGTTTTGTGGGATGCGCATGCGCAGGTTTTGTGGGATGCGCATGGCTAGTCGAGCAAAAACACGTGCGAGAGGATGCATCCCGCTGGCTAGTCGAGCAAAAACACGTGCGAGAGGATGCATCCCGCAGGCTAGTCGAGCAAAAACACGTGCGAGAGGATGCATCCCGCAGGCTAGTCGAGTAAATACACGTGCGAGAGGATGCATCCCGCAGGCTAGTCGAGTAAAAACACGTGCGAGGTTTTGTGGGATGCGCATGCGCAGGTTTTGTGGGATGCGCATGCGCAGGTTTTGTGGGATGCGCATGCGCAGGTTTTTTGGGATGCGCATGCGCAGGTTTTTTGGGATGCGCATGGCTAGTCGAGCAAAAACACGTGCGAGAGGATGCATCCCGCAGGCTAGTCGAGCAAAAACACGTGCGAGAGGATGCATCCCGCAGGCTAGTCGAGTAAAAACACGTGCGAGAGGATGCATCCCGCAGGCTAGTCGAGTAAAAACACGTGCGAGAGGATGCATCCCGCAGGCTAGTCGAGTAAAAACACGTGCGAGGTTTTGTGGGATGCGCATGCGCAGGTTTTGTGGGATGCGCATGCGCAGGATTTTTGGGATGCGCATGGCTAGTCGAGCAAAAACACGTGCGAGAGGATGCATCCCGCAGGCTAGTCGAGTAAAAACACGTGCGAGAGGATGCATCCCGCAGGCTAGTCGAGTAAAAACACGTGCGAGGTTTTGTGGGATGCGCATGCGCAGGTTTTTTGGGATGCGCATGGCTAGTCGAGCAAAAACTCGTGCGAGAGGATGCATCCCGCAGGCTAGTCGAGCAAAAACACGTGCGAGAGGATGCATCCCGCAGGCTAGTCGAGTAAAAACACGTGCGAGGTTTTGTGGGATGCGCATGCGCAGGTTTTGTGGGAGGCGCATGCGCAGGTTTTTTGGGATGCGCATGCGCAGGTTTTTTGGGATGCGCATGGCTAGTCGAGGAAAAACACGTGCGAGAGGATGCATCCCGTAGGCTAGTCGAGTAAAAACACGTGCGAGGTTTTGTGGGATGCGCATGCGCAGGTTTTGTGGGATGCGCATGCGCAGGTTTTGTGGGAGGCGCATGCGCAGGTTTTTTGGGATGCGCATGCGCAGGTTTTTTGGGATGCGCATGGCTAGTCGAGGAAAAACACGTGCGAGAGGATGCATCCCGCAGGCTAGTCGAGTAAAAACACGTGCGAGGTTTTGTGGGATGCGCATGCGCAGGTTTTGTGGGATGCGCATGCGCAGGTTTTGTGGGATGCGCATGCGCAGGTTTTTTGGGATGCGCATGCGCAGGTTTTTTGGGATGCGCATGCCTAGTCGAGGAAAAACACGTGCGAGAGGATGCATCCCGCAGGCTAGTCGAGCAAAAACACGTGCGAGAGGATGCATCCCGCAGGCTAGTCGAGTAAAAACACGTGCGAGAGGATGCATCCCGCAGGCTAGTCGAGTAAAAACACGTGCGAGAGGATGCATCCCGCAGGCTAGTCGAGTAAAAACACGTGCGAGGTTTTGTGGGATGCGCATGCGCAGGTTTTGTGGGATGCGCATGCGCAGGTTTTGTGGGATGCGCATGCGCAGGTTTTTTGGGATGCGCATGGCTAGTCGAGGAAAAACACGTGCGAGAGGATGCATCCCGCAGGCTAGTCGAGTAAAAACACGTGCGAGGTTTTGTGGGATGCGCATGCGCAGGTTTTGTGGGATGCGCATGCGCAGGTTTTTTGGGATGCGCATGCCTAGTCGATCAAAAACACGTGCGAGAGGATGCATCCCGCAGGCTAGTCGAGCAAAAACACGTGCGAGAGGATGCATCCCGCAGGCTAGTCGAGTAAAAACACGTGCGAGGTTTTGTGGGATGCGCATGCGCAGGTTTTGTGGGATGCGCATGCGCAGGTTTTTTGGGATGCGCATGCGCAGGTTTTTTGGGATGCGCATGGCTAGTCGAGGAAAAACACGTGCGAGAGGATGCATCCCGCAGGCTAGTCGAGTAAAAACACGTGCGAGGTTTTGTGGGATGCGCATGCGCAGGTTTTGTAGGAGGCGCATGCGCAGGTTTTTTGGGATGCGCATGGCTAGTCGAGGAAAAACACGTGCGAGAGGATGCATCCCGCAGGCTAGTCGAGTAAAAACACGTGCGAGGTTTTGTGGGATGCGCATGCGCAGGTTTTGTGGGATGCGCATGCGCAGGTTTTGTGGCATGCGCATGCGCAGGTTTCTTGGGATGCGCATGCGCAGGTTTTTTGGGATGCGCATGCCTAGTCGAGCAAAAACACGTGCGAGAGGATGCATCCCGCAGGCTAGTCGAGTAAAAACACGTGCGAGAGGATGCATCCCGCAGGCTAGTCGAGTAAAAACACGTGCGAGAGGATGCATCCCGCAGGCTAGTCGAGTAAAAACACGTGCGAGGTTTTGTGGGATGCGCATGCGCAGGTTTTGTGGGATGCGCATGCGCAGGTTTTGTGGGATGCGCATGCGCAGGTTTTTTGGGATGCGCATGCGCAGGTTTTTTGGGATGCGCATGGCTAGTCGAGGAAAAACACGTGCGAGAGGATGCATCCCGCAGGCTAGTCGAGTAAAAACACGTGCGAGGTTTTGTGGGATGCGCATGCCTAGTCGAGCAAAAACACGTGCGAGAGGATGCATCCCGCAGGCTAGTCGAGCAAAAACACGTGCGAGAGGATGCATCCCGCAGGCTAGTCGAGTAAAAACACGTGCTAGAGGATGCATCCCGCAGGCTAGTCGAGTAAAAACACGTGCGAGAGGATGCATCCCGCAGGCTAGTCGAGTAAAAACACGTGCGAGGTTTTGTGGGATGCGCATGCGCAGGTTTTTTGGGATGCGCATGCGCAGGTTTTTTGGGATGCGCATGGCTAGTCGAGCAAAAACACGTGCGAGAGGATGCATCCCGCAGGCAAGTCGAGTAAAAACACGTGCGAGAGGATGCATCCTGCAGGCTAGTCGAGTAAAAACACGTGCGAGAGGATGCATCCCGCAGGCTAGTCGACTAAAAACACGTGCGAGGTTTTGTGGGATGCGCATGCGCAGGTTTTGTGGGATGCGCATGCGCAGGTTTTTTGGGATGCGCATGGCTAGTCGAGCAAAAACACGTGCGAGAGGATGCATCCCGCAGGCTAGTCGAGCAAAAACACGTGCGAGAGGATGCATCCCGCAGGCTAGTCGAGTAAAAACACGTGCGAGGTTTTGTGGGATGCGCATGCGCAGGTTTTGTGGGATGCGCATGCGCAGGTTTTTTGGGATGCGCATGCGCAGGTTTTTTGGGATGCGCATGGCTAGTCGAGCAAAAACACGTGCGAGAGGATGCATCCCGCAGGCTAGTCGAGTAAAAACACGTGCGACAGGATGCATCCCGCAGGCTAGTCGAGTAAAAACACGTGCGAGAGGATGCATCCCGCAGGCTAGTCGAGTAAAAACACGTGCGAGGTTTTGTGGGGTGCGCATGCGCAGGTTTTGTGGGATGCGCATGCGCAGGTTTTTTGGGATGCGCATGGCTAGTCGAGCAAAAACACGTGCGAGAGGATGCATCCCGCAGGCTAGTCGAGTAAAAACACGTGCGAGAGGATGCATCCTGCAGGCTAGTCGAGTAAAAACACGTGCGAGAGGATGCATCCCGCAGGCTAGTCGACTAAAAACACGTGCGAGGTTTTGTGGGATGCGCATGCGCAGGTTTTGTGGGATGCGCATGCGCAGGTTTTTTGGGATGCGCATGGCTAGTCGAGTAAAAACACGTGCGAGAGGATGCATCCCGCAGGCTAGTCGAGTAAAAACACGTGCGAGAGGATGCATCCCGCAGGCTAGTCGAGTAAAAACACGTGCGAGGTTTTGTGGGATGCGCATACGCAGGTTTTGTGGGATGCGCATGCGCAGGTTTTTTGGGATGCGCATGGCTAGTCGAGCAAAAACACGTGCGAGAGAATGCATCCCGCAGGCTAGTCGAGTAAAAACACGTGCGACAGGATGCATCCCGCAGGCTAGTCGAGTAAAAACACGTGCGAGAGGATGCATCCCGCAGGCTAGTCGAGTAAAAACACGTGCGAGGTTTTGTGGGATGCGCATGCGCAGGTTTTGTGGGATGCGCATGCGCAGGTTTTTTGGGATGCGCATGGCTAGTCGAGCAAAAACACGTGCGAGAGGATGCATCCCGCAGGCTAGTCGAGTAAAAACACGTGCGAGAGGATGCATCCTGCAGGCTAGTCGAGTAAAAACACGTGCGAGAGGATGCATCCCGCAGGCTAGTCGACTAAAAACACGTGCGAGGTTTTGTGGGATGCGCATGCGCAGGTTTTTTGGGATGCGCATGGCTAGTCGAGTAAAAACACGTGCGAGAGGATGCATCCCGCAGGCTAGTCGAGTAAAAACACGTGCGAGAGGATGCATCCCGCAGGCTAGTCGAGTAAAAACACGTGCGAGGTTTTGTGGGATGCGCATACGCAGGTTTTGTGGGATGCGCATGCGCAGGTTTTTTGGGATGCGCATGGCTAGTCGAGCAAAAACACGTGCGAGAGGATGCATCCCGCAGGCTAGTCGAGTAAAAACACGTGCGAGAGGATGCATCCCGCAGGCTAGTCGAGTAAAAACACGTGCGAGGTTTTGTGGGATGCGCATGCGCAGGTTTTTTGGGATGCGCATGGCTAGTCGAGCAAAAACACGTGCGAGAGGATGCATCCCGCAGGCTAGTCGAGCAAAAACACGTGCGAGAGGATGAATCCCGCAGGCTAGTCGAGTAAAAACACGTGCGAGGTTTTGTGGGATGCGCATGCGCAGGTTTTGTGGGAGGCGCATGCGCAGGTTTTTTGGGATGCGCATGGCTAGTCGAGGAAAAACACGTGCGAGAGGATGCATCCCGCAGGCTAGTCGAGTAAAAACACGTGCGAGGTTTTGTGGGATGCGCATGCGCAGGTTTTGTGGGATGCGCATGCGCAGGTTTTGTGGGAGGCGCATGCGCAGGTTTTTTGGGATGCGCATGCGCAGGTTTTTTGGGATGCGCATGGCTAGTCGAGGAAAAACACGTGCGAGAGGATGCATCCCGCAGGCTAGTCGAGTAAAAACACGTGCGAGGTTTTGTGGGATGCGCATGCGCAGGTTTTGTGGGATGCGCATGCGCAGGTTTTTTGGGATGCGCATGCGCAGGTTTTTTGGGATGCGCATGCCTAGTCGAGCAAAAACACGTGCGAGAGGATGCATCCCGCAGGCTAGTCGAGCAAAAACACGTGCGAGAGGATGCATCCCGCAGGCTAGTCGAGTAAAAACACGTGCTAGAGGATGCATCCCGCAGGCTAGTCGAGTAAAAACACGTGCGAGAGGATGCATCCCGCAGGCTAGTCGAGTAAAAACACGTGCGAGGTTTTGTGGGATGCGCATGCGCAGGTTTTTTGGGATGCGCATGGCTAGTCGAGCAAAAACACGTGCGAGAGGATGCATCCCGCAGGCTAGTCGAGTAAAAACACGTGCGAGAGGATGCATCCTGCAGGCTAGTCGAGTAAAAACACGTGCGAGAGGATGCATCCCGCAGGCTAGTCGAGTAAAAACACGTGCGAGGTTTTGTGGGATGCGCATGCGCAGGTTTTTTGGGATGCGCATGGTTAGTCGAGCAAAAACACGTGCGAGAGGATGCATCCCGCAGGGTAGTCGAGTAAAAACACGTGCGAGAGGATGCATCCCGCAGGCTAGTCGAGTAAAAACACGTGCGAGGTTTTGTGGGATGCGCATGCGCAGGTTTTGTGGGATGCGCATGCGCAGGTTTTGTGGGATGCGCATGCGCAGGTTTTTTGGGATGCGCATGCCTAGTCGAGCAAAAACACGTGCGAGAGGATGCATCCCGCAGGCTAGTCGAGCAAAAACACGTGCGAGAGGATGCATCCCGCAGGCTAGTCGAGTAAAAACACGTGCGAGAGGATGCATCCCGCAGGCTAGTCGAGTAAAAACACGTGCGAGAGGATGCATCCCGCAGGCTAGTCGAGTAAAAACACGTGCGGGAGGATGCATCCCGCAGGCTAGTCGAGTAAAAACACGTGCGAGGTTTTGTGGGATGCGCATGCGCAGGTTTTGTGGGATGCGCATGCGCAGGTTTTTTGGGATGCGCATGCGCAGGTTTTTTGGGATGCGCATGGCTAGTCGAGCAAAAACACGTGCGAGAGGATGCATCCCGCAGGCTAGTCGAGTAAAAACACGTGCGAGAGGATGCATCCTGCAGGCTAGTCGAGTAAAAACACGTGCGAGAGGATGCATCCCGCAGGCTAGTCGAGTAAAAACACGTGCGAGAGGATGCATCCCGCAGGCTAGTCGAGTAAAAACACGTGCGAGAGGATGCATCCCGCAGGCTAGTCGAGCAAAAACACGTGCGAGAGGATGCATCCCGCAGGCTAGTCGAGTAAAAACACGTGCGAGAGGATGCATCCCGCAGGCTAGTCGAGTAAAAACACGTGCGAGAGGATGCATCCCGCAGGCTAGTCGAGTAAAAACACGTGCGAGGTTTTGTGGGATGCGCATGCGCAGGTTTTGTGGGATGCGCATGCGCAGGTTTTGTGGGATGCGCATGCGCAGGTTTTTTGGGATGCGCATGGCTAGTCGAGGAAAAACACGTGCGAGAGGATGCATCCCGCAGGCTAGTCGAGTAAAAACACGTGCGAGGTTTTGTGGGATGCGCATGCGCAGGTTTTGTGGGATGCGCATGCGCAGGTTTTTTGGGATGCGCATGCCTAGTCGAGCAAAAACACGTGCGAGAGGATGCATCCCGCAGGCTAGTCGAGCAAAAACACGTGCGAGAGGATGCATCCCGCAGGCTAGTCGAGTAAAAACACGTGCGAGGTTTTGTGGGATGCGCATGCGCAGGTTTTGTGGGATGCGCATGCGCAGGTTTTTTGGGATGCGCATGCGCAGGTTTTTTGGGATGCGCATGGCTAGTCGAGGAAAAACACGTGCGAGAGGATGCATCCCGCAGGCTAGTCGAGTAAAAACACGTGCGAGGTTTTGTGGGATGCGCATGCGCAGGTTTTGTAGGAGGCGCATGCGCAGGTTTTTTGGGATGCGCATGGCTAGTCGAGGAAAAACACGTGCGAGAGGATGCATCCCGCAGGCTAGTCGAGTAAAAACACGTGCGAGGTTTTGTGGGATGCGCATGCGCAGGTTTTGTGGGATGCGCATGCGCAGGTTTTGTGGCATGCGCATGCGCAGGTTTCTTGGGATGCGCATGCGCAGGTTTTTTGGGATGCGCATGCCTAGTCGAGCAAAAACACGTGCGAGAGGATGCATCCCGCAGGCTAGTCGAGCAAAAACACGTGCGAGAGGATGCATCCCGCAGGCTAGTCGAGTAAAAACACGTGCGAGAGGATGCATCCCGCAGGCTAGTCGAGTAAAAACACGTGCGAGAGGATGCATCCCGCAGGCTAGTCGAGTAAAAACACGTGCGAGGTTTTGTGGGATGCGCATGCGCAGGTTTTGTGGGATGCGCATGCGCAGGTTTTGTGGGATGCGCATGCGCAGGTTTTTTGGGATGCGCATGCGCAGGTTTTTTGGGATGCGCATGGCTAGTCGAGGAAAAACACGTGCGAGAGGATGCATCCCGCAGGCTAGTCGAGTAAAAACACGTGCGAGGTTTTGTGGGATGCGCATGCCTAGTCGAGCAAAAACACGTGCGAGAGGATGCATCCCGCAGGCTAGTCGAGCAAAAACACGTGCGAGAGGATGCATCCCGCAGGCTAGTCGAGTAAAAACACGTGCTAGAGGATGCATCCCGCAGGCTAGTCGAGTAAAAACACGTGCGAGAGGATGCATCCCGCAGGCTAGTCGAGTAAAAACACGTGCGAGGTTTTGTGGGATGCGCATGCGCAGGTTTTTTGGGATGCGCATGCGCAGGTTTTTTGGGATGCGCATGGCTAGTCGAGCAAAAACACGTGCGAGAGGATGCATCCCGCAGGCAAGTCGAGTAAAAACACGTGCGAGAGGATGCATCCTGCAGGCTAGTCGAGTAAAAACACGTGCGAGAGGATGCATCCCGCAGGCTAGTCGACTAAAAACACGTGCGAGGTTTTGTGGGATGCGCATGCGCAGGTTTTGTGGGATGCGCATGCGCAGGTTTTTTGGGATGCGCATGGCTAGTCGAGCAAAAACACGTGCGAGAGGATGCATCCCGCAGGCTAGTCGAGCAAAAACACGTGCGAGAGGATGCATCCCGCAGGCTAGTCGAGTAAAAACACGTGCGAGGTTTTGTGGGATGCGCATGCGCAGGTTTTGTGGGATGCGCATGCGCAGGTTTTTTGGGATGCGCATGCGCAGGTTTTTTGGGATGCGCATGGCTAGTCGAGCAAAAACACGTGCGAGAGGATGCATCCCGCAGGCTAGTCGAGCAAAAACACGTGCGAGAGGATGCATCCCGCAGGCTAGTCGAGTAAAAACACGTGCGACAGGATGCATCCCGCAGGCTAGTCGAGTAAAAACACGTGCGAGAGGATGCATCCCGCAGGCTAGTCGAGTAAAAACACGTGCGAGATTTTGTGGGGTGCGCATGCGCAGGTTTTGTGGGATGCGCATGCGCAGGTTTTTTGGGATGCGCATGGCTAGTCGAGCAAAAACACGTGCGAGAGGATGCATCCCGCAGGCTAGTCGAGTAAAAACACGTGCGAGAGGATGCATCCTGCAGGCTAGTCGAGTAAAAACACGTGCGAGAGGATGCATCCCGCAGGCTAGTCGACTAAAAACACGTGCGAGGTTTTGTGGGATGCGCATGCGCAGGTGTTGTGGGATGCGCATGCGCAGGTTTTTTGGGATGCGCATGGCTAGTCGAGTAAAAACACGTGCGAGAGGATGCATCCCGCAGGCTAGTCGAGTAAAAACACGTGCGAGAGGATGCATCCCGCAGGCTAGTCGAGTAAAAACACGTGCGAGGTTTTGTGGGATGCGCATACGCAGGTTTTGTGGGATGCGCATGCGCAGGTTTTTTGGGATGCGCATGGCTAGTCGAGCAAAAACACGTGCGAGAGAATGCATCCCGCAGGCTAGTCGAGTAAAAACACGTGCGACAGGACGCATCCCGCAGGCTAGTCGAGTAAAAACACGTGCGAGAGGATGCATCCCGCAGGCTAGTCGAGTAAAAACACGTGCGAGGTTTTGTGGGATGCGCATGCGCAGGTTTTTTGGGATGCGCATGGCTAGTCGAGCAAAAACACGTGCGAGAGGATGCATCCCGCAGGCTAGTCGAGTAAAAACACGTGCGAGAGGATGCATCCTGCAGGCTAGTCGAGTAAAAACACGTGCGAGAGGATGCATCCCGCAGGCTAGTCGACTAAAAACACGTGCGAGGTTTTGTGGGATGCGCATGCGCAGGTTTTTTGGGATGCGCATGGCTAGTCGAGTAAAAACACGTGCGAGAGGATGCATCCCGCAGGCTAGTCGAGTAAAAACACGTGCGAGAGGATGCATCCCGCAGGCTAGTCGAGTAAAAACACGTGCGAGGTTTTGTGGGATGCGCATACGCAGGTTTTGTGGGATGCGCATGCGCAGGTTTTTTGGGATGCGCATGGCTAGTCGAGCAAAAACACGTGCGAGAGGATGCATCCCGCAGGCTAGTCGAGTAAAAACACGTGCGAGAGGATGCATCCCGCAGGTTAGTCGAGTAAAAACACGTGCGAGGTTTTGTGGGATGCGCATGCGCAGGTTTTTTGGGATGCGCATGGCTAGTCGAGCAAAAACACGTGCGAGAGGATGCATCCCGCAGGCTAGTCGAGCAAAAACACGTGCGAGAGGATGAATCCCGCAGGCTAGTCGAGTAAAAACACGTGCGAGGTTTTGTGGGATGCGCATGCGCAGGTTTTGTGGGAGGCGCATGCGCAGGTTTTTTGGGATGCGCATGGCTAGTCGAGGAAAAACACGTGCGAGAGGATGCATCCCGCAGGCTAGTCGAGTAAAAACACGTGCGAGGTTTTGTGGGATGCGCATGCGCAGGTTTTGTGGGATGCGCATGCGCAGGTTTTTTGGGATGCGCATGCGCAGGTTTTTTGGGATGCGCATGGCTAGTCGAGGAAAAACACGTGCGAGAGGATGCATCCCGCAGGCTAGTCGAGTAAAAACACGTGCGAGGTTTTGTGGGATGCGCATGCGCAGGTTTTGTGGGATGCGCATGCGCAGGTTTTTTGGGATGCGCATGCCTAGTCGAGCAAAAACACGTGCGAGAGGATGCATCCCGCAGGCTAGTCGAGCAAAAACACGTGCGAGAGGATGCATCCCGCAGGCTAGTCGAGTAAAAACACGTGCTAGAGGATGCATCCCGCAGGCTAGTCGAGTAAAAACACGTGCGAGAGGATGCATCCCGCAGGCTAGTCAAGTAAAAACACGTGCGAGGTTTTGTGGGATGCGCATGCGCAGGTTTTTTGGGATGCGCATGGCTAGTCGAGCAAAAACACGTGCGAGAGGATGCATCCCGCAGGCTAGTCGAGTAAAAACACGTGCGAGAGGATGCATCCTGCAGGCTAGTCGAGTAAAAACACGTGCGAGAGGATGCATCCCGCAGGCTAGTCGAGTAAAAACACGTGCGAGGTTTTGTGGGATGCGCATGCGCAGGTTTTTTGGGATGCGCATGGTTAGTCGAGCAAAAACACGTGCGAGAGGATGCATCCCGCAGGGTAGTCGAGTAAAAACACGTGCGAGAGGATGCATCCCGCAGGCTAGTCGAGTAAAAACACGTGCGAGGTTTTGTGGGATGCGCATGCGCAGGTTTTGTGGGATGCGCATGCGCAGGTTTTGTGGCATGCGCATGCGCAGGTTTCTTGGGATGCGCATGCGCAGGTTTTTTGGGATGCGCATGCCTAGTCGAGCAAAAACACGTGCGAGAGGATGCATCCCGCAGGCTAGTCGAGCAAAAACACGTGCGAGAGGATGCATCCCGCAGGCTAGTCGAGCAAAAACACGTGCGAGAGGATGCATCCCGCAGGCTAGTCGAGTAAAAACACGTGCTAGAGGATGCATCCCGCAGGCTAGTCGAGTAAAAACACGTGCGAGAGGATGCATCCCGCAGGCTAGTCGAGTAAAAACACGTGCGAGGTTTTGTGGGATGCGCATGCGCAGGTTTTTTGGGATGCGCATGCGCAGGTTTTTTGGGATGCGCATGGCTAGTCGAGCAAAAACACGTGCGAGAGGATGCATCCCGCAGGCAAGTCGAGTAAAAACACGTGCGAGAGGATGCATCCTGCAGGCTAGTCGAGTAAAAACACGTGCGAGAGGATGCATCCCGCAGGCTAGTCGACTAAAAACACGTGCGAGGTTTTGTGGGATGCGCATGCGCAGGTTTTGTGGGATGCGCATGCGCAGGTTTTTTGGGATGCGCATGGCTAGTCGAGCAAAAACACGTGCGAGAGGATGCATCCCGCAGGCTAGTCGAGCAAAAACACGTGCGAGAGGATGCATCCCGCAGGCTAGTCGAGTAAAAACACGTGCGACAGGATGCATCCCGCAGGCTAGTCGAGTAAAAACACGTGCGAGAGGATGCATCCCGCAGGCTAGTCGAGTAAAAACACGTGCGAGGTTTTGTGGGGTGCGCATGCGCAGGTTTTGTGGGATGCGCATGCGCAGGTTTTTTGGGATGCGCATGGCTAGTCGAGCAAAAACACGTGCGAGAGGATGCATCCCGCAGGCTAGTCGAGTAAAAACACGTGCGAGAGGATGCATCCTGCAGGCTAGTCGAGTAAAAACACGTGCGAGAGGATGCATCCCGCAGGCTAGTCGACTAAAAACACGTGCGAGGTTTTGTGGGATGCGCATGCGCAGGTTTTGTGGGATGCGCATGCGCAGGTTTTTTGGGATGCGCATGGCTAGTCGAGTAAAAACACGTGCGAGAGGATGCATCCCGCAGGCTAGTCGAGTAAAAACACGTGCGAGAGGATGCATCCCGCAGGCTAGTCGAGTAAAAACACGTGCGAGGTTTTGTGGGATGCGCATACGCAGGTTTTGTGGGATGCGCATGCGCAGGTTTTTTGGGATGCGCATGGCTAGTCGAGCAAAAACACGTGCGAGAGAATGCATCCCGCAGGCTAGTCGAGTAAAAACACGTGCGACAGGATGCATCCCGCAGGCTAGTCGAGTAAAAACACGTGCGAGAGGATGCATCCCGCAGGCTAGTCGAGTAAAAACACGTGCGAGGTTTTGTGGGATGCGCATGCGCAGGTTTTGTGGGATGCGCATGCGCAGGTTTTTTGGGATGCGCATGGCTAGTCGAGCAAAAACACGTGCGAGAGGATGCATCCCGCAGGCTAGTCGAGTAAAAACACGTGCGAGAGGATGCATCCTGCAGGCTAGTCGAGTAAAAACACGTGCGAGAGGATGCATCCCGCAGGCTAGTCGACTAAAAACACGTGCGAGGTTTTGTGGGATGCGCATGCGCAGGTTTTTTGGGATGCGCATGGCTAGTCGAGTAAAAACACGTGCGAGAGGATGCATCCCGCAGGCTAGTCGAGTAAAAACACGTGCGAGAGGATGCATCCCGCAGGCTAGTCGAGTAAAAACACGTGCGAGGTTTTGTGGGATGCGCATACGCAGGTTTTGTGGGATGCGCATGCGCAGGTTTTTTGGGATGCGCATGGCTAGTCGAGCAAAAACACGTGCGAGAGGATGCATCCCGCAGGCTAGTCGAGTAAAAACACGTGCGAGAGGATGCATCCCGCAGGTTAGTCGAGTAAAAACACGTGCGAGGTTTTGTGGGATGCGCATGCGCAGGTTTTTTGGGATGCGCATGGCTAGTCGAGCAAAAACACGTGCGAGAGGATGCATCCCGCAGGCTAGTCGAGCAAAAACACGTGCGAGAGGATGAATCCCGCAGGCTAGTCGAGTAAAAACACGTGCGAGGTTTTGTGGGATGCGCATGCGCAGGTTTTGTGGGAGGCGCATGCGCAGGTTTTTTGGGATGCGCATGGCTAGTCGAGGAAAAACACGTGCGAGAGGATGCATCCCGCAGGCTAGTCGAGTAAAAACACGTGCGAGGTTTTGTGGGATGCGCATGCGCAGGTTTTGTGGGATGCGCATGCGCAGGTTTTGTGGGAGGCGCATGCGCAGGTTTTTTGGGATGCGCATGCGCAGGTTTTTTGGGATGCGCATGGCTAGTCGAGGAAAAACACGTGCGAGAGGATGCATCCCGCAGGCTAGTCGAGTAAAAACACGTGCGAGGTTTTGTGGGATGCGCATGCGCAGGTTTTGTGGGATGCGCATGCGCAGGTTTTTTGGGATGCGCATGCGCAGGTTTTTTGGGATGCGCATGCCTAGTCGAGCAAAAACACGTGCGAGAGGATGCATCCCGCAGGCTAGTCGAGCAAAAACACGTGCGAGAGGATGCATCCCGCAGGCTAGTCGAGTAAAAACACGTGCTAGAGGATGCATCCCGCAGGCTAGTCGAGTAAAAACACGTGCGAGAGGATGCATCCCGCAGGCTAGTCAAGTAAAAACACGTGCGAGGTTTTGTGGGATGCGCATGCGCAGGTTTTTTGGGATGCGCATGGCTAGTCGAGCAAAAACACGTGCGAGAGGATGCATCCCGCAGGCTAGTCGAGTAAAAACACGTGCGAGAGGATGCATCCTGCAGGCTAGTCGAGTAAAAACACGTGCGAGAGGATGCATCCCGCAGGCTAGTCGAGTAAAAACACGTGCGAGGTTTTGTGGGATGCGCATGCGCAGGTTTTTTGGGATGCGCATGGTTAGTCGAGCAAAAACACGTGCGAGAGGATGCATCCCGCAGGGTAGTCGAGTAAAAACACGTGCGAGAGGATGCATCCCGCAGGCTAGTCGAGTAAAAACACGTGCGAGGTTTTGTGGGATGCGCATGCGCAGGTTTTGTGGGATGCGCATGCGCAGGTTTTGTGGGATGCGCATGCGCAGGTTTTTTGGGATGCGCATGCCTAGTCGAGCAAAAACACGTGCGAGAGGATGCATCCCGCAGGCTAGTCGAGCAAAAACACGTGCGAGAGGATGCATCCCGCAGGCTAGTCGAGTAAAAACACGTGCGAGAGGATGCATCCCGCAGGCTAGTCGAGTAAAAACACGTGCGAGAGGATGCATCCCGCAGGCTAGTCGAGTAAAAACACGTGCGGGAGGATGCATCCCGCAGGCTAGTCGAGTAAAAACACGTGCGAGGTTTTGTGGGATGCGCATGCGCAGGTTTTGTGGGATGCGCATGCGCAGGTTTTTTGGGATGCGCATGCGCAGGTTTTTTGGGATGCGCATGGCTAGTCGAGCAAAAACACGTGCGAGAGGATGCATCCCGCAGGCTAGTCGAGTAAAAACACGTGCGAGAGGATGCATCCTGCAGGCTAGTCGAGTAAAAACACGTGCGAGAGGATGCATCCCGCAGGCTAGTCGAGTAAAAACACGTGCGAGAGGATGCATCCCGCAGGCTAGTCGAGTAAAAACACGTGCGAGAGGATGCATCCTGCAGGCTAGTCGAGTAAAAACACGTGCGAGAGGATGCATCCCGCAGGCTAGTCGACTAAAAACACGTGCGAGGTTTTGTGGGATGCGCATGCGCAGGTTTTTTGGGATGCGCATGGCTAGTCGAGTAAAAACACGTGCGAGAGGATGCATCCCGCAGGCTAGTCGAGTAAAAACACGTGCGAGAGGATGCATCCCGCAGGCTAGTCGAGTAAAAACACGTGCGAGGTTTTGTGGGATGCGCATACGCAGGTTTTGTGGGATGCGCATGCGCAGGTTTTTTGGGATGCGCATGGCTAGTCGAGCAAAAACACGTGCGAGAGGATGCATCCCGCAGGCTAGTCGAGTAAAAACACGTGCGAGAGGATGCATCCCGCAGGTTAGTCGAGTAAAAACACGTGCGAGGTTTTGTGGGATGCGCATGCGCAGGTTTTTTGGGATGCGCATGGCTAGTCGAGCAAAAACACGTGCGAGAGGATGCATCCCGCAGGCTAGTCGAGCAAAAACACGTGCGAGAGGATGAATCCCGCAGGCTAGTCGAGTAAAAACACGTGCGAGGTTTTGTGGGATGCGCATGCGCAGGTTTTGTGGGAGGCGCATGCGCAGGTTTTTTGGGATGCGCATGGCTAGTCGAGGAAAAACACGTGCGAGAGGATGCATCCCGCAGGCTAGTCGAGTAAAAACACGTGCGAGGTTTTGTGGGATGCGCATGCGCAGGTTTTGTGGGATGCGCATGCGCAGGTTTTGTGGGAGGCGCATGCGCAGGTTTTTTGGGATGCGCATGCGCAGGTTTTTTGGGATGCGCATGGCTAGTCGAGGAAAAACACGTGCGAGAGGATGCATCCCGCAGGCTAGTCGAGTAAAAACACGTGCGAGGTTTTGTGGGATGCGCATGCGCAGGTTTTGTGGGATGCGCATGCGCAGGTTTTTTGGGATGCGCATGCGCAGGTTTTTTGGGATGCGCATGCCTAGTCGAGCAAAAACACGTGCGAGAGGATGCATCCCGCAGGCTAGTCGAGCAAAAACACGTGCGAGAGGATGCATCCCGCAGGCTAGTCGAGTAAAAACACGTGCTAGAGGATGCATCCCGCAGGCAAGTCGAGTAAAAACACGTGCGAGAGGATGCATCCCGCAGGCTAGTCAAGTAAAAACACGTGCGAGGTTTTGTGGGATGCGCATGCGCAGGTTTTTTGGGATGCGCATGGCTAGTCGAGCAAAAACACGTGCGAGAGGATGCATCCCGCAGGCTAGTCGAGTAAAAACACGTGCGAGAGGATGCATCCTGCAGGCTAGTCGAGTAAAAACACGTGCGAGAGGATGCATCCCGCAGGCTAGTCGAGTAAAAACACGTGCGAGGTTTTGTGGGATGCGCATGCGCAGGTTTTTTGGGATGCGCATGGTTAGTCGAGCAAAAACACGTGCGAGAGGATGCATCCCGCAGGGTAGTCGAGTAAAAACACGTGCGAGAGGATGCATCCCGCAGGCTAGTCGAGTAAAAACACGTGCGAGGTTTTGTGGGATGCGCATGCGCAGGTTTTGTGGGATGCGCATGCGCAGGTTTTGTGGGATGCGCATGCGCAGGTTTTTTGGGATGCGCATGCCTAGTCGAGCAAAAACACGTGCGAGAGGATGCATCCCGCAGGCTAGTCGAGCAAAAACACGTGCGAGAGGATGCATCCCGCAGGCTAGTCGAGTAAAAACACGTGCGAGAGGATGCATCCCGCAGGCTAGTCGAGTAAAAACACGTGCGAGAGGATGCATCCCGCAGGCTAGTCGAGTAAAAACACGTGCGGGAGGATGCATCCCGCAGGCTAGTCGAGTAAAAACACGTGCGAGGTTTTGTGGGATGCGCATGCGCAGGTTTTGTGGGATGCGCATGCGCAGGTTTTTTGGGATGCGCATGCGCAGGTTTTTTGGGATGCGCATGGCTAGTCGAGCAAAAACACGTGCGAGAGGATGCATCCCGCAGGCTAGTCGAGTAAAAACACGTGCGAGAGGATGCATCCTGCAGGCTAGTCGAGTAAAAACACGTGCGAGAGGATGCATCCCGCAGGCTAGTCGAGTAAAAACACGTGCGAGAGGATGCATCCCGCAGGCTAGTCGAGTAAAAACACGTGCGAGAGGATGCATCCCGCAGGCTAGTCGAGTAAAAACACGTGCGAGAGGATGCATCCCGGAGGCTAGTCGAGTAAAAACACGTGCGGGAGGATGCATCCCCCAGGCTAGTCGAGTAAAAACACGTGCGAGGTTTTGTGGGATGCGCATGCGCAGGTTTTGTGGGATGCGCATGCGCAGGTTTTGTGGGATGCGCATGCGCAGGTTTTTTGGGATGCGCATGCGCAGGTTTTTTGGGATGCGCATGGCTAGTCGAGCAAAAACACGTGCGAGAGGATGCATCCCGCAGGCTAGTCGAGTAAAAACACGTGCGAGAGGATGCATCCTGCAGGCTAGTCGAGTAAAAACACGTGCGAGAGGATGCATCCCGCAGGCTAGTCGAGTAAAAACACGTGCGGGAGGATGCATCCCGCAGGCTAGTCGAGTAAAAACACGTGCGAGGTTTTGTGGGATGCGCATGCGCAGGTTTTGTGGGATGCGCATGCGCAGGTTTTTTGGGATGCGCATGCGCAGGTTTTTTGGGATGCGCATGGCTAGTCGAGCAAAAACACGTGCGAGAGGATGCATCCCGCAGGCTAGTCGAGTAAAAACACGTGCGAGAGGATGCATCCTGCAGGCTAGTCGAGTAAAAACACGTGCGAGAGGATGCATCCCGCAGGCTAGTCGAGTAAAAACACGTGCGAGAGGATGCATCCCGCAGGCTAGTCGAGTAAAAACACGTGCGAGAGGATGCATCCCGCAGGCTAGTCGAGTAAAAACACGTGCGAGGTTTTGTGGGATGCGCATGCGCAGGGTTTGTGGGATGCGCATGCGCAGGTTTTTTGGGATGCGCATGGCTAGTCGAGTAAAAACACGTGCGAGAGGATGCATCCCGGAGGTTAGTCGAGTAAAAACACGTGCGAGAGGATGCATCCCGCAGGCTAGTCGAGTAAAAACACGTGCGAGGTTTTGTGGGATGCGCATACGCAGGTTTTGTGGGATGCGCATGCGCAGGTTTTTTGGGATGCGCATGGCTAGTCGAGCAAAAACACGTGCGAGAGGATGCATCCCGCAGGCTAGTCGAGCAAAAACACGTGCGAGAGGATGCATCCCGCAGGCTAGTCGAGTAAAAACACGTGCGAGGTTTTGTGGGATGCGCATGCGCAGGTTTTTTGGGATGCGCATGGCTAGTCGAGCAAAAACACGTGCGAGAGGATGCATCCTGCAGGCTAGTCGAGCAAAAACACGTGCGAGAGGATGCATCCCGCAGGCTAGTCGAGCAAAAACACGTGCGAGAGGATGCATCCCGCAGGCTAGTCGAGTAAAAACACGTGCGAGAGGATGCATCCCGCAGGCTAGTCGAGTAAAAACACGTGCGAGAGGATGCATCCCGCAGGCTAGTCGAGTAAAAACACGTGCGAGAGGATGCATCCCGCAGGCTAGTCGAGTAAAAACACGTGCGAGGTTTTGTGGGATGCGCATGCGCAGGTTTTGTGGGATGCGCATGCGCAGGTTTTATGGGATGCGCATGGCTAGTCGAGTAAAAACACGTGCGAGAGGATGCATCCCGCAGGCTAGTCGAGTAAAAACACGTGCGAGAGGATGCATCCCGCAGGCTAGTCGAGTAAAAACACGTGCGAGGTTTTGTGGGATGCGCATACGCAGGTTTTGTGGGATGCGCATGCGCAGGTTTTTTGGGATGCGCATGGCTAGTCGAGCAAAAACACGTGCGAGAGGATGCATCCCGCAGGCTAGTCGAGCAAAAACACGTGCGAGAGGATGCATCCCGCAGGCTAGTCGAGTAAAAACACGTGCGAGAGGATGCATCCCGCAGGCTAGTCGAGTAAAAACACGTGCGAGGTTTTGTGGGATTCGCATACGCAGGTTTTGTGGGATGCGCATGCGCAGGTTTTTTGGGATGCGCATGGCTAGTCGAGCAAAAACACGTGCGAGAGGATGCATCCCGCAGGCTAGTCGAGCAAAAACACGTGCGAGAGGATGCATCCCGCAGGCTAGTCGAGTAAAAACACGTGCGAGGTTTTGTGGGATGCGCATGCGCAGGTTTTGTGGGATGCGCATGCGCAGGTTTTGTGGGATGCGCATGCGCAGGTTTCTTGGGATGCGCATGCGCAGGTTTTTTGGGATGCGCATGCCTAGTCGAGCAAAAACACGTGCGAGAGGATGCATCCCGCAGGCTAGTCGAGCAAAAACACGTGCGAGAGGATGCATCCCGCAGGCTAGTCGAGTAAAAACACGTGCGAGAGGATGCATCCCGCAGGCTAGTCGAGTAAAAACACGTGCGAGAGGATGCATCCCGCAGGCTAGTCGAGTAAAAACACGTGCGAGGTTTTGTGGGATGCGCATGCGCAGATTTTGTGGGATGCGCATGCGCAGGTTTTGTGGGATGCGCATGCGCAGGTTTTTTGGGATGCGCATGCGCAGGTTTTTTGGGATGCGCATGGCTAGTCGAGGAAAAACACGTGCGAGAGGATGCATCCCGTAGGCTAGTCGAGTAAAAACACGTGCGAGGTTTTGTGGGATGCGCATGCGCAGGTTTTGTGGGATGCGCATGCGCAGGTTTTTTGGGATGCGCATGCGCAGGTTTTTTGGGATGCGCATGCCTAGTCGAGCAAAAACACGTGCGAGAGGATGCATCCCGCAGGCTAGTCGAGCAAAAACACGTGCGAGAGGATGCATCCCGCAGGCTAGTCGAGTAAAAACACGTGCTAGAGGATGCATCCCGCAGGCTAGTCGAGTAAAAACACGTGCGAGAGGATGCATCCCGCAGGCTAGTCGAGTAAAAACACGTGCGAGGTTTTGTGGGATGCGCATGCGCAGGTTTTGTGGGATGCGCATGCGCAGGTTTTTTGGGATGCGCATGCGCAGGTTTTTTGGGATGCGCATGGCTAGTCGAGCAAAAACACGTGCGAGAGGATGCATCCCGCAGGCAAGTCGAGTAAAAACACGTGCGAGAGGATGCATCCTGCAGGCTAGTCGAGTAAAAACACGTGCGAGAGGATGCATCCCGCAGGCTAGTCGACTAAAAACACGTGCGAGGTTTTGTGGGATGCGCATGCGCAGGTTTTGTGGGATGCGCATGCGCAGGTTTTTTGGGATGCGCATGGCTAGTCGAGCAAAAACACGTGCGAGAGGATGCATCCCGCTGGCTAGTCGAGCAAAAACACGTGCGAGAGGATGCATCCCGCAGGCTAGTCGAGCAAAAACACGTGCGAGAGGATGCATCCCGCAGGCTAGTCGAGTAAATACACGTGCGAGAGGATGCATCCCGCAGGCTAGTCGAGTAAAAACACGTGCGAGGTTTTGTGGGATGCGCATGCGCAGGTTTTGTGGGATGCGCATGCGCAGGTTTTTTGGGATGCGCATGCGCAGGTTTTTTGGGATGCGCATGGCTAGTCGAGCAAAAACACGTGCGAGAGGATGCATCCCGCAGGCTAGTCGAGCAAAAACACGTGCGAGAGGATGCATCCCGCAGGCTAGTCGAGTAAAAACACGTGCGAGAGGATGCATCCCGCAGGCTAGTCGAGTAAAAACACGTGCGAGAGGATGCATCCCGCAGGCTAGTCGAGTAAAAACACGTGCGAGGTTTTGTGGGATGCGCATGCGCAGGTTTTGTGGGATGCGCATGCGCAGGTTTTTTGGGATGCGCATGGCTAGTCGAGCAAAAACACGTGCGAGAGGATGCATCCCGCAGGCTAGTCGAGTAAAAACACGTGCGAGAGGATGCATCCTGCAGGCTAGTCGAGTAAAAACACGTGCGAGAGGATGCATCCCGCAGGCTAGTCGACTAAAAACACGTGCGAGGTTTTGTGGGATGCGCATGCGCAGGTTTTGTGGGATGCGCATGCGCAGGTTTTTTGGGATGCGCATGGCTAGTCGAGTAAAAACACGTGCGAGAGGATGCATCCCGCAGGCTAGTCGAGTAAAAACACGTGCGAGAGGATGCATCCCGCAGGCTAGTCGAGTAAAAACACGTGCGAGGTTTTGTGGGATGCGCATACGCAGGTTTTGTGGGATGCGCATGCGCAGGTTTTTTGGGATGCGCATGGCTAGTCGAGCAAAAACACGTGCGAGAGGATGCATCCCGCAGGCTAGTCGAGTAAAAACACGTGCGAGAGGATGCATCCCGCAGGCTAGTCGAGTAAAAACACGTGCGAGGTTTTGTGGGATGCGCATGCGCAGGTTTTTTGGGATGCGCATGGCTAGTCGAGCAAAAACACGTGCGAGAGGATGCATCCCGCAGGCTAGTCGAGCAAAAACACGTGCGAGAGGATGCATCCCGCAGGCTAGTCGAGTAAAAACACGTGCGAGGTTTTGTGGGATGCGCATGCGCAGGTTTTGTGGGAGGCGCATGCGCAGGTTTTTTGGGATGCGCATGCGCAGGTTTTTTGGGATGCGCATGGCTAGTCGAGGAAAAACACGTGCGAGAGGATGCATCCCGCAGGCTAGTCGAGTAAAAACACGTGCGAGGTTTTGTGGGATGCGCATGCGCAGGTTTTGTGGGATGCGCATGCGCAGGTTTTTTGGGATGCGCATGCGCAGGTTTTTTGGGATGCGCATGGCTAGTCGAGGAAAAACACGTGCGAGAGGATGCATCCCGCAGGCTAGTCGAGCAAAAACACGTGCGAGAGGATGCATCCCGCAGGCTAGTCGAGTAAAAACACGTGCGAGAGGATGCATCCCGCAGGCTAGTCGAGTAAAAACACGTGCGAGAGGATGCATCCCGCAGGCTAGTCGAGTAAAAACACGTGCGAGGTTTTGTGGGATGCGCATGCGCAGGTTTTGTGGGATGCGCATGCGCAGGTTTTGTGGGATGCGCATGCGCAGGTTTTTTGGGATGCGCATGGCTAGTCGAGGAAAAACACGTGCGAGAGGATGCATCCCGCAGGCTAGTCGAGTAAAAACACGTGCGAGAGGATGCATCCCGCAGGCTAGTCGAGTAAAAACACGTGCGAGAGGATGCATCCCGCAGGCTAGTCGAGTAAAAACACGTGCGAGAGGATGCATCCCGCAGGCTAGTCGAGCAAAAACACGTGTGAGAGGATGCATCCCGCAGGCTAGTCGAGTAAAAACACGTGCGAGGTTTTGTGGGATGCGCATGCGCAGGTTTTGTGGGATGCGCATGCGCAGGTTTTTTGGGATGCGCATGGCTAGTCGAGCAAAAACACGTGCGAGAGGATGCATCCCGCAGGCTAGTCGAGTAAAAACACGTGCGAGGTTTTGTGGGATGCGCATGCGCAGGTTTTGTGGGATGCGCATGCGCAGGTTTTTTGGGATGCGCATGCGCAGGTTTTTTGGGATGCGCATGCCTAGTCGAGCAAAAACACGTGCGAGAGGATGCATCCCGCAGGCTAGTCGAGCAAAAACACGTGCGAGAGGATGCATCCCGCAGGCTAGTCGAGTAAAAACACGTGCTAGAGGATGCATCCCGCAGGCTAGTCGAGTAAAAACACGTGCGAGAGGATGCATCCCGCAGGCTAGTCGAGTAAAAACACGTGCGAGGTTTTGTGGGATGCGCATGCGCAGGTTTTTTGGGATGCGCATGGCTAGTCGAGCAAAAACACGTGCGAGAGGATGCATCCCGCAGGCTAGTCGAGTAAAAACACGTGCGAGAGGATGCATACTGCAGGCTAGTCGAGTAAAAACACGTGCGAGAGGATGCATCCCGCAGGCTAGTCGAGTAAAAACACGTGCGAGGTTTTGTGGGATGCGCATGCGCAGGTTTTTTGGGATGCGCATGGCTAGTCGAGCAAAAACACGTGCGAGAGGATGCATCCCGCAGGGTAGTCGAGTAAAAACACGTGCGAGAGGATGCATCCCGCAGGCTAGTCGAGTAAAAACACGTGCGAGGTTTTGTGGGATGCGCATGCGCAGGTTTTGTGGGATGCGCATGCGCAGGTTTATTGGGATGCGCATGCCTAGTCGAGCAAAAACACGTGCGAGAGGATGCATCCCGCAGGCTAGTCGAGCAAAAACACGTGCGAGAGGATGCATCCCGCAGGCTAGTCGAGTAAAAACACGTGCGGGAGGATGCATCCCGCAGGCTAGTCGAGTAAAAACACGTGCGAGAGGATGCATCCCGCAGGCTAGTCGAGTAAAAACACGTGCGAGAGGATGCATCCCGCAGGCTAGTCGAGTAAAAACACGTGCGAGAGGATGCATCCCGCAGGCTAGTCGAGTAAAAACACGTGCGAGGTTTTGTGGGATGCGCATGCGCAGGTTTTGTGGGATGCGCATGCGCAGGTTTTTTGGGATGCGCATGGCTAGTCGAGCAAAAACACGTGCGAGAGGATGCATCCCGCAGGGTAGTCGAGGAAAAACACGTGCGAGAGGATGCATCCCGCAGGCTAGTCGAGTAAAAACACGTGCGAGAGGATGCATCCCGCAGGCTAGTCGAGTAAAAACACGTGCGAGAGGATGCATCCCGCAGGCTAGTCGAGTAAAAACACGTGCGAGAGGATGCATCCCGCAGGCTAGTCGAGTAAAAACACGTGCGAGGTTTTGTGGGATGCGCATGCGCAGGTTTTTTGGGATGCGCATGCGCAGGTTTTTTGGGATGCGCATGGCTAGTCGAGGAAAAGCACGTGCGAGAGGATGCATCCCGTAGGCTAGTCGAGTAAAAACACGTGCGAGGTTTTGTGGGATGCGCATGCGCAGGTTTTGTGGGATGCGCATGCGCAGGTTTTTTGGGATGCGCATGCGCAGGTTTTTTGGGATGCGCATGCCTAGTCGAGCAAAAACACGTGCGAGAGGATGCATCCCGCAGGCTAGTCGAGCAAAAACACGTGCGAGAGGATGCATCCCGCAGGCTAGTCGAGTAAAAACACGTGCTAGAGGATGCATCCCGCAGGCTAGTCGAGTAAAAACACGTGCGAGAGGATGCATCCCGCAGGCTAGTCGAGTAAAAACACGTGCGAGGTTTTGTGGGATGCGCATGCGCAGTTTTTGTGGGATGCGCATGCGCAGGTTTTTTGGGATGCGCATGCGCAGGTTTTTTGGGATGCGCATGGCTAGTCGAGCAAAAACACGTGCGAGAGGATGCATCCCGCAGGCAAGTCGAGTAAAAACACGTGCGAGAGGATGCATCCTACAGGCTAGTCGAGTAAAAACACGTGCGAGAGGATGCATCCCGCAGGCTAGTTGAGTAAAAACACGTGCGAGGTTTTGTGGGATGCGCATGCGCAGGTTTTGTGGGATGCGCATGCGCAGGTTTTTTGGGATGCGCATGCGCAGGTTTTTTGGGATGCGCATGCCGAGTCGAGCAAAAACACGTGCGAGAGGATGCATCCCGCAGGCTAGTCGAGCAAAAACACGTGCGAGAGGATGCATCCCGCAGGCTAGTCGAGTAAAAACACGTGCGAGAGGATGCATCCCGCAGGCTAGTCGAGTAAAAACACGTGCGAGGTTTTGTGGGATGCGCATGCGCAGGTTTTGTGGGATGCGCATGCGCAGGTTTTTTGGGATGCGCATGGCTAGTCGAGCAAAAACACGTGCGAGAGGATGCATCCCGCAGGCTAGTCGAGTAAAAACACGTGCGAGAGGATGCATCCTGCAGGCTAGTCGAGTAAAAACACGTGCGAGAGGATGCATCCCGCAGGCTAGTCGACTAAAAACACGTGCGAGGTTTTGTGGGATGCGCATGGCTAGTCGAGCAAAAACACGTGCGAGAGGATGCATCCCGCAGGCTAGTCGAGTAAAAACACGTGCGAGAGGATGCATCCTGCAGGCTAGTCGAGTAAAAACACGTGCGAGAGGATGCGTCCCGCAGGCTAGTCGAGCAAAAACACGTGCGAGAGGATGCATCCCGCAGGCTAGTCGAGCAAAAACACGTGCGAGAGGATGCATCCCGCAGGCTAGTCGAGCAAAAACACGTGCGAGAGGATGTATCCCGCAGGCTAGTCGAGTAAAAACACGTGCGGGAGGATGCATCCCGCAGGCTAGTCGAGTAAAAACACGTGCGAGAGGATGCATCCCGCAGGCTAGTCGAGTAAAAACACGTGCGAGGTTTTGTGGGATGCGCATGCGCAGGTTTTGTGGGATGCGCATGCGCAGGTTTTGTGGGATGCGCATGCGCAGGTTTTTTGGGATGCGCATGCCTAGTCGAGCAAAAACACGTGCGAGAGGATGCATCCCGCAGGCTAGTCGAGCAAAAACACGTGCGAGAGGATGCATCCCGCAGGCTAGTCGAGTAAAAACACGTGCGAGAGGATGCATCCCGCAGGCTAGTCGAGTAAAAACACGTGCGAGAGGATGCATCCCGCAGGCTAGTCGAGTAAAAACACGTGCGGGAGGATGCATCCCGCAGGCTAGTCGAGTAAAAACACGTGCGAGGTTTTGTGGGATGCGCATGCGCAGGTTTTGTGGGATGCGCATGCGCAGGTTTTTTGGGATGCGCATGCGCAGGTTTTTTGGGATGCGCATGGCTAGTCGAGCAAAAACACGTGCGAGAGGATGCATCCCGCAGGCTAGTCGAGTAAAAACACGTGCGAGAGGATGCATCCTGCAGGCTAGTCGAGTAAAAACACGTGCGAGAGGATGCATCCCGCAGGCTAGTCGAGTAAAAACACGTGCGAGAGGATGCATCCCGCAGGCTAGTCGAGTAAAAACACGTGCGAGAGGATGCATCCTGCAGGCTAGTCGAGTAAAAACACGTGCGAGAGGATGCATCCCGCAGGCTAGTCGACTAAAAACACGTGCGAGGTTTTGTGGGATGCGCATGCGCAGGTTTTTTGGGATGCGCATGGCTAGTCGAGTAAAAACACGTGCGAGAGGATGCATCCCGCAGGCTAGTCGAGTAAAAACACGTGCGAGAGGATGCATCCCGCAGGCTAGTCGAGTAAAAACACGTGCGAGGTTTTGTGGGATGCGCATACGCAGGTTTTGTGGGATGCGCATGCGCAGGTTTTTTGGGATGCGCATGGCTAGTCGAGCAAAAACACGTGCGAGAGGATGCATCCCGCAGGCTAGTCGAGTAAAAACACGTGCGAGAGGATGCATCCCGCAGGTTAGTCGAGTAAAAACACGTGCGAGGTTTTGTGGGATGCGCATGCGCAGGTTTTTTGGGATGCGCATGGCTAGTCGAGCAAAAACACGTGCGAGAGGATGCATCCCGCAGGCTAGTCGAGCAAAAACACGTGCGAGAGGATGAATCCCGCAGGCTAGTCGAGTAAAAACACGTGCGAGGTTTTGTGGGATGCGCATGCGCAGGTTTTGTGGGAGGCGCATGCGCAGGTTTTTTGGGATGCGCATGGCTAGTCGAGGAAAAACACGTGCGAGAGGATGCATCCCGCAGGCTAGTCGAGTAAAAACACGTGCGAGGTTTTGTGGGATGCGCATGCGCAGGTTTTGTGGGATGCGCATGCGCAGGTTTTGTGGGAGGCGCATGCGCAGGTTTTTTGGGATGCGCATGCGCAGGTTTTTTGGGATGCGCATGGCTAGTCGAGGAAAAACACGTGCGAGAGGATGCATCCCGCAGGCTAGTCGAGTAAAAACACGTGCGAGGTTTTGTGGGATGCGCATGCGCAGGTTTTGTGGGATGCGCATGCGCAGGTTTTTTGGGATGCGCATGCGCAGGTTTTTTGGGATGCGCATGCCTAGTCGAGCAAAAACACGTGCGAGAGGATGCATCCCGCAGGCTAGTCGAGCAAAAACACGTGCGAGAGGATGCATCCCGCAGGCTAGTCGAGTAAAAACACGTGCTAGAGGATGCATCCCGCAGGCAAGTCGAGTAAAAACACGTGCGAGAGGATGCATCCCGCAGGCTAGTCAAGTAAAAACACGTGCGAGGTTTTGTGGGATGCGCATGCGCAGGTTTTTTGGGATGCGCATGGCTAGTCGAGCAAAAACACGTGCGAGAGGATGCATCCCGCAGGCTAGTCGAGTAAAAACACGTGCGAGAGGATGCATCCTGCAGGCTAGTCGAGTAAAAACACGTGCGAGAGGATGCATCCCGCAGGCTAGTCGAGTAAAAACACGTGCGAGGTTTTGTGGGATGCGCATGCGCAGGTTTTTTGGGATGCGCATGGTTAGTCGAGCAAAAACACGTGCGAGAGGATGCATCCCGCAGGGTAGTCGAGTAAAAACACGTGCGAGAGGATGCATCCCGCAGGCTAGTCGAGTAAAAACACGTGCGAGGTTTTGTGGGATGCGCATGCGCAGGTTTTGTGGGATGCGCATGCGCAGGTTTTGTGGGATGCGCATGCGCAGGTTTTTTGGGATGCGCATGCCTAGTCGAGCAAAAACACGTGCGAGAGGATGCATCCCGCAGGCTAGTCGAGCAAAAACACGTGCGAGAGGATGCATCCCGCAGGCTAGTCGAGTAAAAACACGTGCGAGAGGATGCATCCCGCAGGCTAGTCGAGTAAAAACACGTGCGAGAGGATGCATCCCGCAGGCTAGTCGAGTAAAAACACGTGCGGGAGGATGCATCCCGCAGGCTAGTCGAGTAAAAACACGTGCGAGGTTTTGTGGGATGCGCATGCGCAGGTTTTGTGGGATGCGCATGCGCAGGTTTTTTGGGATGCGCATGCGCAGGTTTTTTGGGATGCGCATGGCTAGTCGAGCAAAAACACGTGCGAGAGGATGCATCCCGCAGGCTAGTCGAGTAAAAACACGTGCGAGAGGATGCATCCTGCAGGCTAGTCGAGTAAAAACACGTGCGAGAGGATGCATCCCGCAGGCTAGTCGAGTAAAAACACGTGCGAGAGGATGCATCCCGCAGGCTAGTCGAGTAAAAACACGTGCGAGAGGATGCATCCCGCAGGCTAGTCGAGTAAAAACACGTGCGAGAGGATGCATCCCGGAGGCTAGTCGAGTAAAAACACGTGCGGGAGGATGCATCCCCCAGGCTAGTCGAGTAAAAACACGTGCGAGGTTTTGTGGGATGCGCATGCGCAGGTTTTGTGGGATGCGCATGCGCAGGTTTTGTGGGATGCGCATGCGCAGGTTTTTTGGGATGCGCATGCGCAGGTTTTTTGGGATGCGCATGGCTAGTCGAGCAAAAACACGTGCGAGAGGATGCATCCCGCAGGCTAGTCGAGTAAAAACACGTGCGAGAGGATGCATCCTGCAGGCTAGTCGAGTAAAAACACGTGCGAGAGGATGCATCCCGCAGGCTAGTCGAGTAAAAACACGTGCGGGAGGATGCATCCCGCAGGCTAGTCGAGTAAAAACACGTGCGAGGTTTTGTGGGATGCGCATGCGCAGGTTTTGTGGGATGCGCATGCGCAGGTTTTTTGGGATGCGCATGCGCAGGTTTTTTGGGATGCGCATGGCTAGTCGAGCAAAAACACGTGCGAGAGGATGCATCCCGCAGGCTAGTCGAGTAAAAACACGTGCGAGAGGATGCATCCTGCAGGCTAGTCGAGTAAAAACACGTGCGAGAGGATGCATCCCGCAGGCTAGTCGAGTAAAAACACGTGCGAGAGGATGCATCCCGCAGGCTAGTCGAGTAAAAACACGTGCGAGAGGATGCATCCCGCAGGCTAGTCGAGTAAAAACACGTGCGAGGTTTTGTGGGATGCGCATGCGCAGGGTTTGTGGGATGCGCATGCGCAGGTTTTTTGGGATGCGCATGGCTAGTCGAGTAAAAACACGTGCGAGAGGATGCATCCCGGAGGTTAGTCGAGTAAAAACACGTGCGAGAGGATGCATCCCGCAGGCTAGTCGAGTAAAAACACGTGCGAGGTTTTGTGGGATGCGCATACGCAGGTTTTGTGGGATGCGCATGCGCAGGTTTTTTGGGATGCGCATGGCTAGTCGAGCAAAAACACGTGCGAGAGGATGCATCCCGCAGGCTAGTCGAGCAAAAACACGTGCGAGAGGATGCATCCCGCAGGCTAGTCGAGTAAAAACACGTGCGAGGTTTTGTGGGATGCGCATTGCGCAGGTTTTTTGGGATGCGCATGGCTAGTCGAGCAAAAACACGTGCGAGAGGATGCATCCTGCAGGCTAGTCGAGCAAAAACACGTGCGAGAGGATGCAT